>NC_040101.1:2807500-2847500 GCF_003369695.1 Bos indicus x Bos taurus | reverse complement strand
CCCCTTCCCAGAGCACCCACTACCCCAAACCGGAACCAGCCGCCACTTGCCCTTTTACTAACCTTGGGTAACCTTTCGGGATCACCTGGATGTCTCGGGATCACTTTCTGCAACCTCTGAAAGCCGTAATCTATGGTTGGTTCATTAAGGGCTGGAACAGGACACAGAAATGCAGGTCAGGTTAATTACTTTTATGTCACCCATTACCCGCTTACTGCACGCTTACAAATAAACGTGAGAGTCTCCTTTTCTGACACTCTGGAAGGCAAGCCCCCCCACCGAACCCCAGTTCTGTCCTGAGGAACAGGCTTTCCCTTTTTCTTTTGCACATAAAGTGAGGATTATTTTTAATCTATAATTAGACTGGGAGAAAGTAAAAGGGTCACTCAATATATTGTAGAAATGGGCACGCAGTCAGGAAGTTGGCAGTCTTGGGGCCATATACAGCCATCACCGCGGTCGCGATCACTGTCTACCTCACGTGAGGCCTTCCACACCAGCCGGGGATTTATGGGAACCTGGCAATTATGACATATGTCCAGCTATTGCTAGCTTCAGATTTATCCCTGTGGTCCTTTTTTGTCTAGCATATTGCCTGAGCACAAACCAGGCAGGAGGAGCACTTACTCTTGCAAAGCTGTAATAATCTGTGAATGGCTGACTACAGACGGATGCGGGCACTATCATTCCACCCAGCCCCACGAAATTGCCGGCCACAAATAGTAATTAATCTTTTTATCCCTCAAATTGTAATTTTGACTATGAACTGTGCGCGGCCATAAATCAGCGGCCCGCACGCTGTGTACAGTGCATGAATCATGGCCGGGCTCGGTCGGACCGCAGCCTCTGTGCTTAACAAGCTTTATAAGGAGCCATTGGGCTTTATTATGGCTCTGCCCGACTCCAACAAAAACTGAGCCCGGGGGCCGGGATGCGAGTTAAGATGAAAATACTTATTAGAGTACATTACTTCTTGATGTAGATATCGTTTTCCGGGGAGCAACGCCACGGTGCACGGCGCGACATAAATCAGGGGGCTTTTCTGAGACTAATAAGACCCGCCGCCATCTATTCATTACTCAGCCCGCAATTCGGGCCATCACTCATTAGTCAGCGGGTAATTTGATGATTAACACCACCCAACTCAGCGGGTCCGCGCAGCGCCGGGAACACAAAGGCGGCGGCTCCGAGGAGCAGGGTTAGAGGCCGCCTTTGAAGGCGCTTTCCGGAATAATTGGTCACCGTTATCCTCGAGTGCTCGGGCGCTGGTGTCAACACCCTCGGCGGGCCTCGTCAGCGCGGCCCGCGCGGGCCGCCGCCCGGAAGTTGAGGACCGCGGTGTGGTCTGACATTCCATCATACACGCCGCGGAGACAAAGGTCCGCGCAGGAATGTGAAGTAAGACATTTTCTTGTTAATAAAGCATTGATCCGACATATTGATTTTACATGACATGGCTTTTGCTGCGATTCTGCCCTCCTTTTTCTTTGCAAATAGTAAAGCTCTTCGAAATGCCTCGGCGTGTGTGACACGGCAAAAATTCCTAACTCTCTGTGATGTAAATTCTATATGTGTAAAACCACTTCATAATCAAACCATTAATCATCAGAAGCTGTCAGGGGAGACTTGGGGGACAATTTGTCATGTCCCTGCCTGGGCCGGGACGAGGGTGTCAGGAAAAGTGCAGGCCGGGCGGACAGGCCTCACCCAGCCAGCGGGCCCCGAAAGGATTCCAGGTCTCCCGACCAGGGGACAGGAAAGATGGCCCAGTGTCCTCTCGGAGGCTAGGGCCCTCCTCCCCGCAGCTCACCGCCATGCCTGCTGGACTTAATGAATCGGCCCGGTGAAAAGTGATCCAAACAGAGAGATGGGCGGCCGCTATTGATTTCATGCAAATGCCCTGACAGGTGATAGACGCTCTAATGCAAGCTTTCAGAAGCTTTATGACTTGTAATAACCATACCCGCTCATTCTGGGAGAGACATCCTTGATGCTTCAGCCGGATTGATATCCTCCTTCTAGAACCAGAAAAGATGCCCAAGCAGTAGAAACGAGAGGGCCTCGCTCGCCTCCCACTGCAGCCTGAGGAGCATCCACGTCTGGAGTGCCCCGCTGAGAGCAAGGCTGGACGTCGGGAGAGGACGTGCATCTCGGTACAACTGCAGGTCTAGCCAGGCCAGACCCAGTGAGGGGTTGGGGGGGCTGCGGTTGCAGCTGGAAATCCCGGCGGGGGCTTCGCTAGGGAAGCCCGAAGGCCTCACACGGAAGACTTAGGAGAAGAGGCCCTGTGTTCTCAGTTCAGGGCGGGGGCACCTTGATCACTGAGGGTGGGATGACCCACCCCTGTGCCTCTGGGAGCAGCTGCCGTCGGTGGAACGGACCGGCGGACTTCTGAGGGTGGAACCCCCCACCCCACACAGGGGCAAGAAGGGGAGTCGCCCAGGCTTCCCCAGCACAGTCCACAACTGGAGGAGAAAACAGAAGCCCCTCTGCACATCTGATACACGGTCCGTGTGTGGAGTTTACGAGGAGGGCCCGGCCGAGCCAGGCCACGGCTCTGCACGTCCAGTCACAGAGCAGCGAGCCAGGCCAATCAATACCACTTTCCTGTTTTAGAACCGGGTAATTATGAGGGGGAGAGATTGCCTGACCTTTCACCTGCACTGCATTACTTTGCTGATATTAAGATAAATTGCCTGATTTTGGGTAAACATATGCTGCGATTCAAGCTGTCAGCACTGGTTTGCTCAGGGGTAATTTGTATTGATCTCCCAGCTCCTGCCCAATTTTGCTTACTGACCTCGTGGATAATTAGAGAAGGAGCCTTGGGTGAGCTTGAGTTGGGATGAAGAAGAAATATGAAGAAGAATAAAGCAAATTTGTTTTATGTTAATATTTGCAGGTCCTCCTCCAGCCCTCACATCTGTCAGCATCAGGAGAGCCGTAAATTAATGGACTTGGTTCCTGAGCAGTTTATTCCCAGGAATTATTTAGCTGCGTGCTTAGTCTCTGAACATGTGTCACTGGGTTAAATTAATTTAAACTCTGCCTTAAACACAACAAAAACAAATGTTATTTTCTGCTGAAGGGGAAAAAAAACCAGGACGTTTCTCAAAATGTATTACCAGCGTCCACCTTTCCGCGGGGATTTCCACGCCCATCTGCGTCGGAGAGGACGAGGTTTACAATAAGCCACGCCCCCTGACCGCCCCCACCCCCGCAAGAAAAAAAGTAATTAGTGCCCATTATTTGTTCTGAATTCAAATCTTGCAAAGATGGGCTGCTACATGTAAAAAAGATGAATGCAGGCACAAAATTATATCATTTAAGATGTGTCAGATTATAAGGCTGTTGTATCAAAAGTCATAAAACAAATCTCCCTTGTGAAATATCTCTTTATTAACCGTGCCATAAGATATTAACATTCCTCATTTAGTGGAGGGCCTTTTATCTGTTTCAAATACATTATTCGTCCTTTTAGAGATAAACTGTATTAATATCCATTTGAGTAGGCTACCGCGGCCTAATGCATAGTAATTTTTGTTGGAGAGCTTTTATTTTAGAATAAGAAAATTACACAGCAATAAAACCTGAATGAACCAGAAGCTAGCATAGCCAGGAATCACATTCCATGCCAAATGGGGCAGGCAGGCAGGCAGCCTGTGAAAGGCCAGATACCCGGCTCTCGTATGCAGGCCAGCATCCAGCATGGGTCACACAAATAGAGGCTGACACGGCCGCATAGACTCCATGATTCCCACACGCAGGAATCGCCTACAGCTCGCGAGGATCCACATTTAAATGTATTTGAGTGTACTGGAGTTAATCTCGTTACTTTACATGCATTAAAGTCATAACAGAAGAAGCATTCTAAATATTTAAGTCATGCCCGTGTACTGGGGGATTAATCATACCGCAATTGATAAAATTTTAACGGTCTGTGATGTCAGTTCAAGTTGGGATTGCCGGAGCTAATGTGGCAGCAGAAAATGGCATTGGGCTCCGAGCTGCAGCTGCGGCCAGAGCAGCTCCAACCGGCCGCTGCAATTAGGAACACAGGGTACCGATGGGCAAGAGGCGGTGGAATCCTCTTTCTTGTGACATGCAGAGTTTCAGTTCCCATTTTGACAGCTTAACCTTCTTTGTCAGCCAGCCCTGCCCTGTGGTCTGTGTTAATCTCTCCTACACTGAAACGTATGTGATTATTTTATTAGACTTGAATAGCAAGTCCGCTAATGTAGAAACGCAATCCAGTGAAGCGAGGGGGCATCCTTGGGCCCTCTGGGTCGGTAACACAGAAACAGAATTTCAGGGTGGGCCACGTTATGTTCAGAGCCAGTGGGCGTTTTCTAAAAGTGACAAAGTGTTTGCTCAGTCACATCTGACTCTTCTGGGACTCCATGGACTGCAGCCCACCAGGCTCCTCTGTCCATGGGGTTTCCCAGGCAAGGATACTGGAGTGGGGTGCCATTCCCTTCTCCAGAGGAAGTGCCCGACCCAGGGATCGAACCTGGGTCTCCTGCATTGCAGTAGACTCTGAACCGTTTGAGCCACCTGGGAAGCCTGTTTTCTACAAGAGCATCTGTCTTAGAAGGAAAACAGCCAAACCAACTGTCTCTAAATCCATTTCATCCGCTCACCATTTATTAAGCAGCTACTATGTGCCTGGGGCGCCCCCGGGGGAAACCTGCCCCCAAAGGCAACAGGAACAGCAGCCCCGAGCAGACCTGACCCCTTATTCGTGCTGCTGCTGCCGCTCTTGATGGGCCACCTGCCCGGGGCGCTGGGATCCCCCAACCACCCCCAGGCCTGGAGGCACCCCGGCTGCAAACAGGGACGGTCTGGGGCGGGAAGGAGGGGTCGCGGTGACAGGGCTTAATTGTGATGGCAACCTCCTGACCCCCCCTGCCAGGGGCACCTGGAGACCAGCCCAGCCAGCGAACAGGGCTACAGGCACTAAGCACGCCCAGACTGACTGTCCCTACTGACACCGTTGTGTTTAAAACAGCATCATTAGTGCACAAGGGGGACACCCAGGTAGGAGACCCGCTGCCTTCAGCGTTGCCTCCGTTTAAACCCAAGCCCAGCGAGCAAAGAGCGATACAAGAAGTTCCAGGTTTAGCACAAATTTCCCTTCTGCCTGAAAAACCTGCCTACAACAATAAAAACAGGAAGACATTCATTTGCTTCATTCCAGCTGCTGGTTGCAGCTATTAAATGAGTTCCAGTTTCATTTCAATAATGATCATCTTCCTGTAACTTCCCAATCATGCATTTGTCATAATGCAGTAATTTTCTAGCTACAAACAGATCCTCATAATGAGGCAGTTTTTCACATTAGCAACATAACTACATAATAAGAACATCTGCAGTTCCTTTTCCGAGGGACAAGAACGCACTTCAATTAAGGCGATGGGGATTGTTAAATAAGATATAGTATATTTTACTAACAGGGAGACCCAGACCCTGCCCCGACAGACTGCAGCCCTTCAGTGCCTGAATGAACACAGGTTGTAATGTGTAAAAATTAAATAAAGTAAAATTAAATTGCTCAATACAAAGACATCCCTCTAGAGGGTGTTAGTGATTTCAGTGACAAAGTGCTATTTGCTGACAAGTAGTTTACACATTAACCAGCTGAATCCAAGGGGGAAAAATGCCAATAGCAATTATATCACCTTGAGGTTATTAAATGTCCCACTGATAAGTAACTAGGTGAACTTGACCAGGTGATAAAGACTGCTGTGAGCAAATGATTGTGCACTGAAGAATGTTGCTCTGTCCTGCTGTTTCTCCAGATAGCTTTCCTTTCAAAAATGACTGTATAAAAAGTTGCATTAAAAATGTGTGGCCACGGCAGACAAAAATGGTATTTAGCACCCCCACACCTCGCCCCCGCTAGAGCGCCTCCTCCACCTCAAAAACACGGCACAGGCTGCAACCGCCTGTTTTTTTTTCTCCCTTTTTTTTTTTAGGCTTTAAAATGATGCTAAGTTCTCCACTTTATCATCAACTGTCTCCTCCAAGTGCATTTCATCTATAAGAAATTCAGATGCTCGGGAAATTAAAATTTCAAAGATCTGCTGCAAAAAAAAAAAATCAATGGGGCGAGATCAATGCTCATAGAAATTTCATGAACTTTGAACTGATCCGGGCCTGATGATGAGAGGTGGCTGGAGTTTCAGGCGGCTGACGGCTCCTCGTGCGGGCCGCGCGGCCGAGAGGAGGGCCATGTCGGAGGTGGGTTTCTGCTTTCATATTTTGTCCGACAAAAAAAATTAATTTTTGGCCTATTTCAGCAGCAAGCAAAGATAGAAAAGGCAGAGGCTGCCTCCCCCCACACAACGTGCAGCACCCCCACTTCTGAAGAGCCCCTCATGCTCCGCACATTAACGCGGCCACGAAATGAAATCGGTTCCCTTAGCAGCCGATTGCAGGTGCAAATTAATATTGTAAAATGAAGATCGATACATGGACAGGACCAAATCAATAGCGGCTAAATTATTGCTGCATTTTCCTCCTCATTCAAGATGAGTTGTGTTTTCCTCTCAAAGTCAATACTTTGCAGCTTTTCTCATTAATTTCTCAATAAATTTGGCAATGAATTTCAATCACAGAACTCGGCAGGGTGAGCCAGGCGCCGCGGCATGCATGGGGAACACAAAGGCCGTGGGGGGCGGGCATCACGCGCCAGGAGACGCTGCCCCTAGCTGGCCCGGGCACGGCGGCACCAGCCCGCTCTGACACCCTGAGCGCCAGGCGGCCGAGCCCCGGTCCCCGCATCGAAGCGGCCAGGCTTTTCCAGCGGCATGCCCGCCGTGGCCCTGACAGCCCGTAGGGAGGCTCATGCCCACCCCAGGTTGGCCTCTGCTTCCCAGGACTCCCCCTGGAGGCCCTCCAGCTCAGGGCACCTTGTGTCACCAGGACTTCTGAGGACGTGAAAGGCGCCACACTTGACTTCGAATCGGAAGTTGGGCCCACCTCGCTGCTCCGGAGGGGTGCTCCCACGCCCGGCTGGGTGCACTGGGCCTCCCTACACGGCTCCCCGGTGCTGGCATTACCCAGCGGCTTTGTGACAGATCAGATAAGGGGACAGCACATCTTCCTTGCTCCCCAAATAACACCCTTGCTGACACCACTGGATGGCATTCAAACAGCTGTTTACAGACCTCAAGGAATACCCTGGATGTTGGCTTCGTAGTCCTGTCCAAACCATGCCCACGGAGCCCAGGCCCACGGAGCCCAGGCCTACAACTCAGGAAGACCGAGGCCCGGGCCATCAGACACTCCCCCTTCTCTGGGGGCTCAGCCCCCAGGGACAGGGACCCCCAAGACACACTCCCTAAGGAGGGAGGAAAGGGGGGCCTGGCCACCCCACCCCTCGCATCCCCCATCTCGGTTCCAGCAAAAGCAGCCTCTCTCGATGGGTGGAAGGGTCTGAACAAAAGGGAAGGAGAAGGTGGCGAACGGAAACCACTCTCAAGGATAAAGAGCACAGATGATGCAGGTCACCCCACCTTTAGCGAGGGCAACTCCAGCCAGCCTGTGCGCGCGCCCTCCCAACAGAATGCTCTGGAAGACCTTCCAGGCAACCTGCACACGTGGAATCCACGTGAAACCTCAGTACAGAGGCAAGCTGAGGGACGCCTCTGGCATGACCCCCACCCCCCACCACGGCTGGAGGCGGCCCCGCCCCCCAGGAACCCTCCCCTCCCCTCCTGTGTCCTCCTACCCCCGCCGCCCCCAGGGCACACTCCCCAGCCCACTCGTTCACGTGCTCCTCCTGGGAAGCCTTCACCGAGTCACAGCACCTGCCCTACTCAGTGCAGGCACATAGTGGGTGCTCCATCATAACGATGAAGGACCACGGTGACCCGGGGGACCTCCTCAAGATACGAGACCAATGGAGAAGGTTTATTTCCATTTTTGACTTGGAGAAGCCAGAGTGAACACGTCTCCTGTATGTCCACACAAGAGCCCGCTCACGAGTCTCTCTCAGCATCACTTGTCTTACAGTCGGCCCTCCGTATCCGCAGCCCTAAACCCTCAGATCCGACCAAGAGTGGCGATGACCTTGGATAGGAAAGACTGCGCTGCAAGGGACTCAAGCATCCGTGGGTTTGGTCCGGGAACCTGTCCCCAGCAGGTCCCAAGGAGGGACTGAATCAAGACGAACGGATGCCTCGTGGTCCCAACACAAGGGGAGACCACTCGGCCGCACAGAGGAGGGCAGCACAGCGCCGGGGCCGGGAGCCAACAGAGCGCTCCCACAGGACCACGTGCGCCCTCCCGACCCTCCGACGACGCAGAGAGGGAGGAGCTCGCGGCGGCGGGGCGTGGCCGGGGGCGGGGCGTGACCGGGGCGGGGCCGGGCCGGGGCGGGGGCGGGGGCGGGGGCGGGCCGGGGCGGGGGCGGGGCGTGACCGGGGCGGGGCCGGGCCGGGGCGGGGGCGGGCCGGGGCGGGGGCGGGGGCGGGCCGGGGCGGGGGCGGGGCCGGGCCGGGCTGCTGACCGAGGCTTGGGTGCTTCTGTTGAGGAACGTTCTCCGTTAGTGGTCGCACAACCTCGCGACCCTCCTAAGAACAGCTTAACTGTATGCTCAGCTGGGTGGGTTTTAGGCTGTGTGAGCTACATTTGGATAAAGAACAGAATCTGAAGCGACTAGGCTAGCACACCCCCGCCGGCCAGGCCCGTACCCAGGGAAGGCCTCGCACGGTCCGAATGCTGTCAGAGGGGAGTCTGACACTTGTGTAAAAGAGCAGAGGCCGCAACTGGGGTGAGCAGGCCCCCAGCTGGGTGGGGGAGCTGGGGAAGAGAACCCCTCCCCCCACTCAGGAAGGCTCCACTGCCGCCCTCAGTCGCCACAGAGGCGTTTTTAACTCCGGCTTTTCAAGGTGAATAAAGAAGAAAAGCAAGGCGCTAAGTCAGAGCCTTTAAAGACAGTGCCAAAGTCAGTGTGAATACTGACAGGGCCAAGAAGAGTCCTGAGCACAGGATTCCAGGTTACGCCTCTCAAGTCAGTCAGCCCTGTTTCCTCCCAAGGGGCCCCCAAACTCCCAAACGTGTGGGGCTCAGAAGGCCTCTGGGACCTCACCCACCCCCGGGCCCTGCCACCCTGCCCAGACTCACTCCCCCCAGCTCCCCCACCCTGGGCTCAAGTTCTGCCCTGTGCCTGGAGACCCCCGACCCACCTGGAGACCATGGAGACCCCCGACCCGCCTGGAGACCACTGACCCGCCTGGAGAGCCCCGATCCACTTGGAGAGCCCCAACCCGCCTGGAGACCACTGACCCGCCTGGAGACCCCCCTACCCGCTGCCGAGGTGCAGCCCGCCTGCCCGCCCAGGGCACCCATGTCTGCACAGGCTTCGCCCTCTGTCCCCACAGCCACCCTTCTTCCCGGAGACCCGAACCCCTTCCAGGACTTCCTGGCCATCGCTTCTCATCCTCATCCCTGAGCAGCTGGAAGGGGCCCAGATGCAGCCGAGGGCGGCCCGGAGCCAGGCCCCAGGCCGTCCATGTGAAGCCAGCCAGGTCCCCTAGGGGAACCCAGGGAAGCATGCCGCACCCCCAGCACCTATGAGACGCAGGTGGTCTCTGGCCTTCCCTGGTCACCTGTGGAGAACCTGGCCCAGGTGGGCCTCAGGGAGACGCTGACCACGGGAAGCCACAGGCCAACCCCCAGCCGTGTGGGACACGAGGCCTCCGCACCACCCCCCCAACACCCAGCTCCCCTGAAAGAACACTGCCGCCCATGGGTGTTTCCTGAGTGCAGAGGCTGGAGGGGCCAGCGGTCGGGGCAGCGGGGTGGGCGGCTTCCACCACCCCGGGCCTGTCTCCAGGAGGCCTCATGGGCAGCGTGCGTGAGGCTGTGGCCCCAGCACCTCGCACCCTGTAGCTCACACTAACGGGTCAGCTTTCAAAACCACCTCTGTGTTCACCAGCGACGAGCACACGAGGCAAACCGCTTCCGACCCGGGGACCTTGCAGCCTGATGCCATGAGGGTCACAAGTGCCCTGGCTGTGTGGTCATCCCCAAGGGCTCACGGGTGTCCTGTGCTGGGAACGTTAGGGAAGGGCGCTGGGCTGGTCTTCAGAAGCTGGCCAAGGTGACAGTCGGGCCTAGAGAAGCCAGCTGGGCCCAGGGGCCAGGCACACAGATTCTGAGACTGGGCGGGACAGCCCCACCACGCCCAGGGCTGAGACCCGGAAGGGCCCAGGGGAGTCTGAGGCAAGGGGCATCTCCCGGGAGGATGAAAGGGCTGAAAAGATGGGAAGAAACCTGGCCCAACTCCCCCACCTCCAAGTGCTCAGAGGCCCCGGCTGTGGTCCTCGGGGGTCAGCAGGCGCTCGGAGTGGGAGAGCGTCAGCCTGTGGAAGGCTGGCCCACTGACAGGGCTCACCGTGTCGGGAGGTGGGGTCTCCGCGTGTGGAGGCGCAGGTCAGGGCCCTCAGGGGAGCTGGGAAGGGCGGCGTCTGGGGGGCCGATGAGGGACCCACCGCCAGGCTGTACCTTTAAGGAGTGTCCCCCAAAGGTGATCTACATCCACCAGTCCTGAGACGGGCAGCAGCCCACGGTCTTCACGGGAGACTGTGTCTCACACTCAACACCCTCGGTAGAGAGTCTTCTGGAGCACACGCACCCACCACGAGCACCCAGGGCCCGCGTGCAACCCAGTGACTACAGGCTCTTTAAGAGCATTTGAAAACGTCTGTGTATTTGTTTCTGGGGGGTGGAGCGCACAGCTCACACGCCTGATGAGGACGTCCAGGTGTTGCTGCTTTATTGAAAAGTCATCCTGAGAAAGAACGATTCAGCTTGCACTTTCTATGGAATACACTGAATAAAAAAAGGGCCAACCGATTCAAATGATAGTTTTTTTTAAATGTCCTTTTTGTCAGGTTGAGATTTTGGCTCAACTTAGAGCCGAAAAGTGAAAGTGAAAGTTGCTCAATCGCGTCTGACTCTTTGCGACCCCATGGAATTCTCCAGGACAGAATACTGGAGTGAGTAGCCTTTCTCTTCTCCAAGGGATCTTCCCAACCCAGGGATCAAACACGGGTCTCCTACATTGCAGGCAGATTCTTTACCAGCTGAGCCATAAGGGAAGCCCCAAGACCTTCCCAAAACAAAGGTTTCAAATGAAAACCTGGGCGGCCCTGGACCCCAGGGCACCCGCTCGCAGGGATGTGGAGGGAGGAGGCCCCTGTGAGGACTGTCCTTGTTCCTTCTCTCCTGGAACCACAGGCTGGCCCTGCTTCTTCTGCTCCTGGTCAGCAGAAGGCCCGCAGCTTCCTTGGCGGGCTCTCCGCTGAGACAGCTGTTCATCCCGCAGCTTCCCGGCCTCCCCCGGATGCGGTGGGAGCTCCTCCCCGCAGATGACACAGCTCTGATCTGTGCGCCCTCTTCGCTGCCTTAGCCTGCTCTCCCCGCTCCCGGGCACTCCCCCAGGCTCTGAGAGTGGCCCCAGAGGCAGGTGGGTGCCCTGACAGGCCAGAGACACCGAGTCAAGTCCCAAACTTGCCCCGTTCCTGTGGGGCAGGGGGCTGGCGGCCCGCGGCCCCTCCCCCGCCGAGGGAACCCATGACCCCTGTGTCCTCCGGGGAAGACGAATGGTTGTCTCCTCTCGGCTCCGTGTTGTCAGGTTCGGTGCTGAGAGTCAATACCTTCACCTTGACGTGGAAACTTCCTGATTTATCAGCCAGCTCCCCTCCCGGGCGAGCGCAGCCCCGCCACGCACAGCCATCGGGCTCCGGGAAGAGCAGCCTGTGGTCACAGCACTTGGAAAACAAGCAAAGCCCCTCTGATGACAGACAAATGTGTCTTGTTAGCAACTGCCCAAAAGCGCTTGACTTGTACTAATAACAAAAAGGCCATGCTGGTCACCGTGGGTCCAAAGACGAAGCACCCTGTCACCAGCCTGGTTGGGAAATTAGCAAATAATGTTCTTTTCCTTGATAAATGGGTGACAGCTTCCTCTCACCAATCATTTCTAACATTTTGATGCATGCCTATGATCCCACTGGAGGAGCAGAAAAGTTTACTGGCCCTCAATTTTCAGATGATGAATGGAGCGCCTCTAAATGTGCGATTTCTGGATGAGGTATAGTTCATTTTAAGCAATTCTAGTAAATGGGTGTCACTGATTAGGACAAATCGTCTACTTGTGCAACAGCACACACGGTGTGCCTCATTCTCCGGCCTCCTCTGAGACGGCAGGCAAGGGGACGGCAGGGACCCGGGAGGCCTCGCCACCCGGCTCCTGAGAGGGCCGCGGGGCTGGGCAAGCATCCCCCAAGCCGTGCCTCGTGCTGGAGGACTCACTGGTCGCTGTCTGGTCCGGGGCTGGGCCGCACCGTGCAGACGACCCCAGGGGGCCCGCCTCTCCCTCTGTGGCCCCGAGGAGCCCCACCAATGGCCCCAGAGACGACCCGGTGGTCTGCTCCCCATCCCCGCCAACAGGGACAAGTTCGTCCTCTGCCCCCGGCTCGCAGCCAAGGACGCGCAAAGGTGGGTGGGGCGGGCGAGACATCCTGCTGGAGTCGTGCGTTGTCTGGGGGGCTATCTCAGCTCTTGGGCCCTGCAGGGGTCTCCTCAAGCTGCTTTTCCACTTGACCGTCCTCACATTAAAAGCAAATCTATCTGTCCTCCAGGGCGGCAGAGGTTGCCACTGACGCCATCCGACTGGCCAGCGGGGACCAGCGATGGCCCTGGGTCTGCAGGGTCCTCGCTACATCCAGGAACGCCCAGGGAGCTGCTGAGAGCCGCTGGGCCTCACTGGCTGGGACGGGGAGCCCAGGAATCACAGACACAGGCTGAAAGTGTCCTGAACCCAAAATGCAAATACCTCCCCCGCATCCACCTCCGTGGGCAAAAACTGATCACCAAAGTAATCAGGTGGCTTACATTTAAGGGGAAGGAAAGCGTGAGCAAGCAGTTTAGCAAAGTAAAAATAGTATGATAGGTGGAAGACAATTAGGAATCGTCCGCTCGGTGGATACAAGTAAGCTGTTTGAGAGGCTGGGCTGGGAAACAGCAGGCCGGTGTGGCAGCGCTCGAAGGGCATCGACTCCGCTGCATGTCATCAGCTGTTGACAGAATCACGTCTGGATGCACACACAAGAACTTCAAAACGCTCCGGAAACACCCGCGCCCTTCGAGAGGCGGGCCCAAGTGTGGGTTAGGTAGCGGGAGACTGCCAAAGGACGTGGTGGCCCCCGGGGCAAGCCGACAGCTACCCCTGGTGCCAGACAGCTCCTGAGACAGAGCGAGCGCCCCCCGCCCCCGACATGTAGCCAGTTTTAAGCCGACTCCCTGGGAAAGCCCCTGATGCTGGAAAGATTGAAGGTGAAAGGAGACGAATCAGATGGCTGGATGGCATCGCCGACTCAAGGGACATGGGTTTCAGCAAACTCTAGGAGGTATTCAAGGACAGAGGGGCCTGGCGTGCTGCCGTCCATGGGGTTACAGAGAGTCAGACACGACTGAGCATCTGAACAACAACAACAAACGATTTTTTAAAAAAAGAAAAGAAATGCTGTATCGGGAAGAGTGAGAACTGTTGGCAACTGCTGGCTGAGCCTCGTGTCTGAGCCGCACATCTCAGTGTGGAAAGCGGCCGTCTTTCTGTCCTCGTCTCGTCCACACTTGGCCGCCGTGCTCGGCCCCTGCCACTCCGGCCCTGGCACGGCCTCTGCCACCATCCTGCTCAGTAACTGAACTGGCTGTGCCCGTGGCAGGCTGCATGCTCATGCCTGGCCATTTGTGATAATTCCTTTAATTGAGCAAAAGAAATCTCTAAACTGAGGGGGGGTGGTCAGCCACACATTTGGGCCCGAGAGAGCTACAGGAAGAGCCCCTGGCTGCCACGCCCACGAGTCAGGCCACCACCAACCAGCTCCTGCCCTTCGATGTCACATGGAGCCCTCTGCCACACAGACACGCTGGGAAAAGGGACATTTGTGATTGTGCAAAAGCACCTCACCACGCTCGCAAAACGCTGTCTGTAAAAGCAGTTTTCCCTCGAACATAATTTCAATTAGAAGCATACAAATTCCAATTTGTCTTAATCGAATAACACCGCAATGCTTACATTCTAATTAAAAAATAATTTCTTTTATTGCTCTGAACAACTCGATGTCTTTCTACTGGTTGAAATTATAAATGTGAGACTGTTCACTCTGCCCATGGAGTTCCTCAGGTAGGATATTCCGGGACTGTTTTAATTATTATTAAACGAGCAAACGATACACTATTAGACAAATATTAAAACAAGCATTGCACTCAGTTATTAATTTGCACTGTTCACTTTTAAATGCAGCAAATATCTCATTAATTTAATTTTAGGTGCCCACCGTTTATATTGCATTTTACAGTCTGGAAGGCAATTTACTATTAACTGGCAATTACATACAGAGTGATTGTTAATTCTGCTCCTAAGTGCTAGCCGCTTGAAAATTGTTCTCTCTCTCTAATTTTTGACCTTCTTGCAACAGGGGTGAGGCGCGCTGGGAATACAAAGGACTGGTGCGGAGGAGCCGGACATGTCACTGTGACTCATTCTTTTAATTCACCGTGCTAACCCACTGCACCGCCACCGCCTCCCAAGGTAATTCTGCCTTTACCAAGGCTGAAAGCAGCCGGCAAAGGGGCCTGGCTGGGTGGGCTCGGCCCGCCCCACCGCACACCCACTCTGGGGGGACGCATCGGGTCTGGTTCAGAAGAACCTGGGGTTTCTCAGCTGCTGTAAACAGCTCGTTTAGACCTTGGCCTCTGGCGGCCTGGCCACCTCACCCAGGAGGGCTCAGAGAGATGCGTCCCTGCGAGCCTGCCGATGATGGGAGCCAGACGCCCAGGGGATGGGGCTGCCCGCAGGGTGTCCGGCCTCCAGGAGGGCTGGCGCAGCCTGCAGAGAGGAGCGAGTCCCTGTGATTGCGCCTCTGTCCCCATCAATTCCAGGGCAGCACAAATCAGACAGAAGCTTCCAGGTCAGACAGGTTATGACCCCACCTTCCCTCCGCTCCCGGAGAGCTCGGGGCCCCCTAGCCCTGACGCACATTTGAAATGTATATTCCCATTGATGATGCTCGGGAGGCGTAGATGAGCCCCCCGCAGGAGGGGGCCCGGCTGGCTGAATGGCTTCATTGAAGCATCCATTCATGGGAGAACCCTTTGTGGAGGAAACCCCAGAGCTTTGGACCACCAGGACCCCGAACGTGGGGTCTGAGAAGCCCCCTCACCATGGTGTGGACGCAGCATAGGCCACAGAAGTGGACGATGGGCACTGGGACACGGGTGTCCCTGGAATGGACTCGGGATGCCTGCTTCCCTGAGGGCAGGGGCCCTCTGGCCAAGGAAGATTTTCTGCCCCGCTGGGGGCAGCTGGCTATGGAGAGCCGCCCCAGCTTCACCCACCCCGCCATGGCACCCGAGCGGCTGGGCCTCAGCCCCAGGACACCATCTGCCCATGCCACGGTGCCTGCATGCCCTCCCTCCAACCATGACGCCCGGCTCGGCAGCCCTCCTGCCACAGGGGCCGCGGGTCCCCGGTAGCCCCCGGAGCACTTAAGAGGAACCAGGCCTTCCTGCCGTCACGTCTCTTCTGAGTCAGCATGCCGACCACAGCCTGCGGGTCTCTGCACCCAGAGCCCACGGGTCAAGAACTGGGTATCTGGAGACCCGTGGGGGCATGGCCAGGAGGCCAGAGGGGCTGACTCGGGGGGAGGGTCCCTGTCCGTCTGGGGCAGACCCGGGTGGTCCCACCGCCTACAGATGCCTCCACCCCCAAGTGCCTGGCCCAACCTGGCACCCACGTGGCCCGTGGCCGCTCAGGGCCTGCCAGCGAATGCACGTCCCCTCCTCCGAGGGACACGGATGCCTCAGCGGCTGTTCCTGGGAGCTCAGGTCACACAGGCACCCAGGGGGCAGTGGAAGCGGGGGTCAAGCGTCCCCCAGGGCTCCCAGGCAGGATGCGGGGTTCGGGTGGCCCCCAGGCCCCCCAGGCGATACCAGGTGGGGTGGAGCAGGGCTCCCTCTGCCCACATCCTGAGCTCATGGCAAGACACCCAGCGGGGTACCCACAGGTCAGCAATGGCCATGCAGAGGCGGCTGAGAACTTCGGGGAGACAGCCCATCGGGGACCCTGCCCATCCCCAGCCCTGGCAGCCTCAGAGGTCCTTCCACCCAGAAGAGCCCCCACCATGGCCACGGGTATGAGGCTCACAGGAGGCCCCGGCTGCCCGCCCCGCTTCCTGAGTCTTTATTATTTTGCAGGCTAGGGGCCGCAGTGGGGGGGGCCCGCTGTCCATCATCTCCTGGTCACACCAGGGGGCCCGAGCCCCCGCCCTGGAGGTAGACGCCCATCAGCGTCCCCAGGGTCTTGGGCCCCAGGCGGCATGCGCTGGCCCCAAGGGCGGAAATGGCTCCTCCCTGCCCTGCTGACTCGCTCAGCGCTGTTCAGCGCCCAACTGGAGGCCGCCTCGCCCCATCAAGGGTGCAGGCATCTCTGCAGCCCAGGCTGTCGAGGGTCTGGGCACCTCTGGACATGGCAGCCCTGCTCTCGGCCAGGACCTGAGCCAGGTGTAGCCCTGGGGTGACACTGAGCCGGCCCGAAGAACTTACACTTCACATCTGCTTCCTTAAGGGGGAGGGGGTGAGTCATCTCCACTCCTCACCCCGCCCCCGAGTGGAAGGCATGTAGTCAGACCCTGAGGCCCAGCCCAGGCTCCCGCAGGGACCTCACAGCCACCCTGACCAGGTGAGCATGTGGAGGCCACCCTGTCTGAGAACAAGCCTTCACCCCCTGGGGGCTCAGCACGTGGAGCCCTCTCAGACATCCCAGCCTCTGTGGGTGGCAGGACCAGAGGCCTCAATGCGGACGAGCCCTGTGGTCACCGTGGTCTTTCCCAACAGCAGCCTCGGACGGATCGTGTCCTCCAAGCCACCTGTGTGCAAAGCACTGCAGAACATGGCTTCTGGATGGCGGTCCAGGACCTCAGAGGGGACCCTTCCTGGTGATGTCCGCGTGCCCAGCCCCGCACAGAATTCAGACCCCCCATCAGCAGCAGGGCAGTGTGTGGTGTGAGGCCCCAGGCCGGGCAGAGACCTGCTTCTGTTATCCCCAGGTATGGGTGACCTTGGGGACACAGCCTGACCTCTGGGACCTCACGGGGCAGCCACCCCTCGGACGCTGGGAACGTGGTTACCGACAGCCCACCGCATCCTTTTACAGGCAGGACCACAGAGGGGGTGAGGGGACGGATCCCGCGGCCCCAGGGATCTGCACCTGTTCACGGCGTCACACCAACTGGTCAAGGATGCAGAGACTTCCCTGATGACACCACCCTCTGGCTCACCCGCCAGCCCTCCCTGCAGAACCGTGCGGGGCCCCCGGGGGCCATGGAGAGGCCCTCCTGGATCAGGGAAAGCTGGAAAGGTGGACTCACCGGTGTAGACAAACCGCCCTGGAGCACCTTTACAGAACTGCTTGGACTTGTAGGACAAGGTGACTTCGACGACTCCAGGAATGTGCCTCGGTGGGGTCTGGACACGGATGGCGTGGGGCGTGATCAGCTACAAGAACCACAGTGCAGAGGCCCTCAGCAGCGCTGGGCGCGAGAGGCGGACACTCGCCAGTTGGACATAATTACCAAAAACGAGCAAAATTGGACCATCGTCTTGGAATGCTCCCTCCGAGCTGTCACCCAGACTTAGGACCTACAGTTGCGCTTTCAGGAAAAAGTCTGCAAATGATCCCGGCTGTAGTTTGCAGGAAAGGCCACAGGGCATCATTCATATGAAAATTGCCACCATATGTCTCCTTAAACCTGCTCCTAGTAATTCTAGCACTAATTGTTCCAGGGCACTCGGGACCTCCGACGGCAGGTTTGAAACCCCAGGGCTGGGGAGGGGGCCAGAGTTCTGCACCCGCCCACCGGAGAAGCCCCTGCCTTGGGTGCACTGTCAGCTTTGAGGGGATCGGGCGGCGGGTGGCGCCGTCGACCGAACGTCAGACGGCCCACAGACAAAGCCACGCGGGAAGCGGACCGATCTCGTGGGCTTACCTCACTCCACACCAACATCGTCCCAAACACGACTTGAAGCCCGTCGAAGAAGTTGTCTCCAATGATGATCACGGTCGCGCCGCCCGTGGTCCAGCCTTCACTGGGACTGATGGCCTTGATGCACGGAGTGGCTGCTCACAAAAGACAGAGAACCGGACCTGAGCGCCCACCCCACCGCCGCCACGCTGCCCACCTCCAGCCATACTGGGCACCGCGGGAGACGGGCGGGCAGCCGCTCCTCCGGGCGGCACGCAAAGGGCAATCGTAGATCAGCGTGTTGATGCGTTTAAAGCAAACCCTTAAATGTTTTATAAAGCAAAGGCCAAGCCACTGAATACTAGTGAGTAAGAAAAAAAAAAGAAAGCGGCTTGATATAGCAAATTATGTGTCAGGGCAAATATGACGATTACAAATGATTAAGCATCGCGTGCATGTGGCACGTCGATTTATCTGCTTTGCGGGCAGATCTGAGCAGAGTCAATCAAAGGCTGTTGGGGAGATGGAGGAGCGAATGCCTTGCATTTCGATTCCTCATAAGCAGCTAATTGGGTTGGGTTTTTTCATCCATGAACTTTGCCTTTTGGTTCAAAACTTCATTTTCCTCTGTCACTTCACAATTACTACTTTTCACTTTTCATCAGGAAAAAAAAAATCAAAAGCACGATATTAATACTTTTGTCAAAGGTACACATTTTACATCTAATATTGTTTGTCGACAGGGATCCCCAGCCGCTGGCCTGACCTCCCTTTGTCTCCGGAGCGCTCACATTTGCATGAGTTATTACAATGCTGCTGCTCGGGGCCTGCTGGGGGGGGAGGGTGTAGACAGACCGCAAGGGCGGGCACAGAGGAAAGACCAGGAGGCCCATGCTCCCAGCAGCCCTGCCGCGAGCCTGCAGAGGCGAGGCTGAAGGCCACAGCCTCGAGGAGGCAGCTTTGTTCCGGCCTCTGATCGGCTCTTTTCCTGCACGGGGCTGCAGACCGTCTCCGCCACCCGAGAGGGCCTGTCGTGGGCAGAGACCCAGCGCGGAGGGAGCTGACTGCTGGGGAGACGGGGGCTGCGGCCCTCTGACCGGCAGGCCGCCTCTGCCGGGCTGGGCGCCACGGGTGGGACTCTGGGCCTCTCTGTGCCTGTATCTTTGGTACAAAGAAGAGGCCTGCGTGATGGGCGGCCGTGTGGCCCCTAGGCTCTGCCGCATCTCCCGGCTGATGCGGTCTGGACACAATTACAGCCCAGACAAGAGGCAGCGCGGGCCTTGGTCCTCCGTGGAGAGGAGGAGCCCCCAGTGGGCCCTGGGAGCCCCCGTGTCACCCGCATCCTCCTCCATCCGGTGGGGCGGGTGCTGAGGGGAGCAGGACGTGGAGGAGCTCGACCCCTGGCCTGAGGGCCCTCCCCGTTCGGTGATCTTCCACCACTTGCAACCACCTCGGTGGAGATTCGTCCAAAAGACAGTAACTAAAGCTTCGTACACATGCGGCGGATTGACCGTGCGGCCCCCACCCGCCGCCTGCGGGGACGAGCCTCCCAAGGACGCCCGGGCCTCTCTAGGCTGTCCATCCCACGTGAGCACACCCCCACCCACCGCCACCCCGAGTAGCTCAGCTCCTGATAAACCGTCGTTTTAGACTCTGGGTCAGCCCTGGCCGCACGTCTTCATAAGCAGGACTTCCCGGAAGCCCAGCGTGGCTCCCTGCCGGGTCAGAGGCAGCGGCAGACACGGGAGTTAATCACGGCAGGTATTGTTGTTGAGCCGGGCCGACACCACCTCCCTTTGTTTGCTCTAATGTTGGACTAGCGGGGGCTCTATTTGCTCATCCCCGCGAGGCTCCCTCAGCAGCAGACGCACAGAGCACACACGGGGAGCCTGCCCTTAACTAGCGCTGTTGACTTCATGCTAATAAGTTCATACAAATTTTCATTTCTGAGGCTTCCGAATGACATTTGCTTTTCTTAATTGCATGGAGAGCATTTGAAAAGGATCAGCTCTCTAAAGACTGACAAGTCCCCTCCAAGGGGGTGACCTTCATCAGCACAGCCAATTATGGCAAATAATTCACAAAAAAAAAAAAAAATTACAGTAAACAAATTTACTTTGGAGGTGAGAAAAGGAAAAAAAAAAAACTCCAGGATCTCCTGCCCGCGCAGGAGATGGCTGTCTGGCAGCTGTGGCCCATTGGAGAAGCCACAGCTCGGCTCCTCGGCAGAGAGATCCCAGGGCCGGCCTCGCCTCCTCCGTGGCGATAGCCATCTTCCTCCTGCCTGTATTTGCATACATTTCAATGCACACAGAGAGAGGGAACATGTGTTCAATGGGAACCATAGCAAAATGAATTACACAGACAGCGTCAGAGATCTCATGATAGACGCGCACAATACACCCGAGCAGATGATGGGAGCTGGCACCGCGGCCAGAGTTGGGCGAGGAGGAGCAGGGACGCGGCGGGAAGGGACGCGGTGGGAAGGGACCGCCCCCCACCCCCCCCCACCATCTTCCTTGTGCTGGGACGCAGCCCTGAAGACACCGCCTGGTCGGCCCATTCTTCCGTGGGCTCAGGCTCCCGCCGGGGGCCTCCTGCCCTGCTCATCTGACCTGTGCCGGGACCTGCTTTAACTCCAGGAGCCCCCCTCTCAGCCTGCGGGGTAGAAGGGCACCCCGGCTTTCCCCCACCCACCTTGGACACCTGCAGGGACGGGCTGGTCTAGGAACCAGGATGCCCGATGGCTGGGGCCGGCATGGGCATCTCAGAAAGTGAATGTGGATGCCACCTGAACCCAGAGATGTTGACTGAACCGTTGGGGTCCCCCGGCCTTTCTGTGGGGGGCGGGGGGGTCTCATCCAGGATTCTGTTAGTAAACAGCTTCCTGTCCTGGTTCCTGGTAATCAGCGCGCTCTCCCAAGTAACCCCACAGCGCTTGTCACCTTCCCTGCGTTCACAATATCGAGGCCCTCCAACAGGCCTAATCTTGCCTCATGAAGACTCCTTTGTTCTGCCTGCTAAAATGTCTTGTAATTGTGCTCGAGATGTCCAGATGGCTGGCTGATACTCCAGCTGATGGGATTATACCTTTTACCTCTCCTAGGGCCATCTGTTCCCTTAACTCGCTAAAGCCCCCGCAGCCTGGCTTCCGTCGTCCTCGCTGCATAAACCTAACCGCATTACGGCACTTGGCATGCAAATCGCTCCTGCTGGAGGCCGGGTGCTGGGCCGGGCCCACGCAAGGTTTAAACAGGGTTGGAGTCGTTTACGAAGGGACAAGTGACAAGGAAGAAAAAAAAATAGCAAGCCCGGGTTCTTCTGGGCCGCCCTGGAAGGCAGCACGGCTGTTTTCCGTCGCTTGTGTTCAATACTGTAAATAATCTGCCTTGCTTTTTTGTGAGCTCAGAGGACGCGGTGGCAGACATCCACAGCAGCAGGGGGAATTAGTTCACTTGGAAATCATCAGCGAGTGTGTACACACTGCTGGTGAATATTAGATGATTGGATAATGAGGTGTTAGCCAGGAGAGGCTGCAGAGAAGCCCAGATCTATGCTTTCTGGGGGCACCTCTTCCTTAAAGAATGCAGGCCGTGTTCAAAGCCAAGATGGCACCCAGTGGCAGGTGCTAACCAGGAAGAAGGAAGGAAAGGGAATGACACAGACTGGCCCGGAAATGAACTTCCTAAGTGTCAGCCCCGGAAGGGAGTGGAGGCAGTGTCTCTCCTGGTCCCAGAGAGACCCTGTTGTGTTGTTTGGGGCACCTGGGAACGGGGCAGCAGTTACAGAGGAGCAGGCAGAGACGTCCCCCACTGACGCCAGATGCCTTCTTAAAGACCTACACAGATCAGTTCTCAGAGTCACCTATTTGCATCTTTCACTTATGAGTCATTTTGGGGGGTGGAGTAACATATTCCAATCTCTTGCAAGAAAGTGACTTAGTTTAAATGTCGATTTAAAAAAAAAAAAAAAAACTGAATAACCTAAAAAAAAAAACCTAAAAAAAAAATCTCAAACCAGACTCCTTCTCCAAATAGCTCTTGGTAAGCTGGGTTTTATCTCCAAGGTACCCAAGAGTGGCCTTTATTTTCCTAAATGCTATATTTTCTGCTTACAGTCAAATGCTTTTTCATGCTACTTACAAAAATAAATACTCGTACTTTGCTCAGATCATAATAGCTCATTAGAGGAGGCTGATTTTGGACCCAGACTACAACCGAACACCAGAGGGCCGTGGGGCCATCCTGAACCTATCATGTTGCCAGCGCTGGCCCTCTGGGGAAGCAGGGACCGAGGACTGGGATCCAACCTTCTTAATTGTGAACCTCATTAGTGATGGTTACTAAGCAAAACACACACCTACCTTCGCTGCAGAGAAACGAGATAAACAGTACGTCACAGATTCTAACGACTCTGGTGCCCAGGGCGACCTTTAATTATTATATTTTTGTTCTCTTACACCTTAGTCATTAATGTAGAAAAACAAATTAGTTTATTTTTGTGGACTGCAGCAGATTCATAAGTTGTCTTCCCGTTCTGACGTCTGAGTCATGCTTCTTTCTGATGACCCGCACGGGCCTCGTCTGTTTTCCTGTGAACAGTCCGGCTGCCCCACGTGCAGCTCCTGAACCCGAGACCTCAGTCTAGAGAGTTTGTCCTAAAATCACTTAGTCTACGGGCTCTTTGAAGAATTTAATCATGCTGTTGTGTTTGTAATTCACTTTAAAAAAAAACCTCACATTACTTTCCCAGCAATTCCTATTGGTCAGAACCTCATGCTTTTCATGGACTGTCTTATAAGGGGACCGACCTTACGTTAGGGGGAGGTGACACGTGGAGATACCCGCCTGTCCACACAGAGCAGGTGACAGAGAGGCTTGGAAAGGTCCGTGTCTGTGAGTTTCTGAACCCTGACTTACCAGCCTATCACCCTTACTAAATTTCTTCTCATTTAACAAGAAAAACAAGAAGTCCATCACTTGGAAGCGTTTGGTACACATTTTATGCTGTTTTTTTTTTGTTCTTGTTCCCTCCACTTATGCCCCCACGCGTGGACACACACACACACGTGCACGCGTGCAGGCTGTCTCTCCATGGAGGGCCAGGAGGTCCCCGAAGCCCACGGGACCAGGATGTGAGCACCCCAGCAGGTGCCCAAAGCCTCGGGGAGGAGCTGGATGGAGGCTTACAAGAAGCCAAAAAAAACCCACATAAATTAAAACTGCAAGAAATGCTCTAAGCAAAAGAAACCACTCTTAGACACAGACCAACCAATAAAGTGAGGGCCACGGGGGTGAGCAGGTTGGGAAAGCCGAGCCCCCCGACCCCGCCAGCGAGGGAGGGGAGGGGAGGGGGCTGCCCCGAGGACGTGGGTCTGACCAGGGAGGGGCAACCGGACATGGATCCACAAGGACAGAAAGGATGGCGCGAGGGAAGGAAGCATTGCAAATAAAAAAAGACGCTCAGCGTGTGCCTACCATTGTCCAGATAAGAAGGGGCCGTACCTTCTGACGGGTCCAGGCGGCGCGCCCGCCGCCCGTGCTTGGAGTTGTTGTGCACAAACATGTTGTCGGACACGGCCAGCACGTGGCCGTCCACGTTGACCGTGGTGGACACGACAACCTGTGGAGACAAGCGCCGGTGAGACCCGAGCGGATGGGAGCAGGCCCGCCAGGCGGCGCGCCCCGAACCCCGCGGCCGCTCCCGGGAGCCTCCTCGAAGCCACGTGCGCGCACACACAGCCTTTTTTGGCTAATGGGGTGGGTGGGTTGTTTTGTTGTGGCTCAAGATTGCTTCTCTTCCAAACCCGCTACACTAATTACAGTTCAATCTCCTATTATGCTAACAAGTGAATTCAATTCAGAGGAAAAATTCTTCTTTGCCATTAGCTGCAGAAACACCCCTCCAGCCACTCGTCTTAAAGCTACCGTTTTGATTGATCTGTTCACATATTGATTAGATAGTTTATCTAATTAAAATGGGTTCACTGGAGACTGTCCTTCCTTGAGTAGTTGTGAGGATTCAGAATTGCCCCCGCTCCCCTCCCAAAAAAAAAGGCTTCATAAATCAGAAGCTGTTTCTACTGCCCACATTGTATCATCGAGTGAGCCCAGGTCAATGTCACAGTTACAGCCAGGATCTGGTAATGAACGTTTTTTGCATCTGAAAAGACCGAGCTGAATAGGAATAAAGTGGTTTCTGAGCAGGGAAAGTATCCTTTCTCAAGTTCACGGTGAGGAAGGCAAGGACCACTCTGTCTGGGGAACGAGTTATCCGCTGGAGGGATGACTCGGCCCTGATTCAGGTTCAGGCCCTCCCGTCTCAGTACTTCACAGGGGTAAAGAAGGAAGTCACGCCAGCAGGGACAGCTTTGCTCCCAGGGACACCTTCCCCGGGGAGCTTGTGACAAGCACCCCAGAATCGGTACCCCTGCCTAACTAACAACTCAGGAAACAGGAAATGACATCGGCCCTGAGATCCGCCTTGAACAGAGGGGCTCTGCATAATGCATTATCTCCGGGAGACCTGGGGTAGCTGAGACTTGAGCCCAGACGTGAGCCAGAGCCTGGATCTGGGGTGCAGGGAGCCCCAGTTCTTGTTCGGACAGCAGGGAGGGCCAGCTCCCCCTGAAGAACCACAGCCTCATGGAAAACAGCTGGGCAGGTAAGGGGGCACCAGGAGGTGGGCACACGTAAAAGCCTGCCACACGAGGTGGCTTAAAAGCCTTAGCTGTGGCGGGCCTCCGTGAACAAGGAGCCATACACGCAAGATGCAGGGGAGAGTTGGGGCGCGGAGATGGGACGGGGCAGGGCAGCCAGGGGCTCGTGGGGATTCTTCACGCTTTCTGTGAAACTTTTCTGTAAACCTAAAACCGCTTAAAAACAAGTCTGCTAGTTTAAGAAAATGACAGATACGACTGATTATAAGGAAAAGGTTTTCTAAAAGGCAAAGCTACATATTTATATGTAAAGGTATTCTACATATTTGTATGTCAAGGTATCTGTGAGTAACTGATGTCTTATAGAAGTCTGAGGCCCCATAAGAAGACGGCAAGGTGTGACGAGTACCCACCGGACCCACCACCCCCCAAAGGAAGGGACCACCTTCCTGGATGACCCTCTCTCGCTGTGGGCGCTGCCAAGATCATGCAAGTCTCCACAGCACAGGCCCCTCTGAGCCTCAAAATAATACCAGCACCACTGCCGGTCCAGCGTCCCCAGATCCAGGGTGAGACATCCCTGCCGCCCTGGCAGGGGTGGCCCTGACCCCGCTCCGGGGCCACTACTGTCCTGGCAGCGTTGATGCCAGGGTCACACAGGTGCCCTCGTGGAAGCCTATCTGCCAGTCCCCACCCTGGGCACAGAGGGGCCTCGATCAACATGCCCCCACATGGGATGCAGAGACACAGAAGCAACCCCAAGCCACAGACCTGACCCTCTCCATTCCTCGACCATGATAAGTTCAAGAAACAAGAAAAGGTAAAAATAAACACACAAAAGGACACCATTTCTGCTCCGTTGTCTCTATATAGGTCAGTCGCCAAGGGAAAAGCGTCGCTGAGCAGAAAGCGTGGCGGGCTGTGCTCCGTTTCGCGGCCGGCCGGCCCGCCATGCACCTACAGAAAGGTGCTGAGACTGACATGGGCTGGAAATGCGTGCAAGCCCTGACCTGCTGCTCAGCTCAGCTAAGCCTCCCGAGAGGCAGGGCGAGCAGCTCCAGACACTGGAGGAAGCCCTTCTAGGAACTGTGAGCCACGTGCACCCGACGCTGCCTGTGGCCACTGCTGAGCCTCATGTGACCTCCGGTCCGCCCGATGAACCAGCGTGGAGCCCCGCGCCCAAGGACGGGAAGCAGGCCAACTGCCTGCAGGAGACACGTGACTCCTGCACCCGACTGTGTGCTGGCCGCCAGCTCCACCCCCTCTGCCTGCTGGGCTGGATGTCAAGACAGGGGTCCTGTGTTTCACCCGAAGACTGAAGCATCACTTACATTTCTAGAAAAGCCTTGAATGATTTGATGGTAAACTAGTCTAAATGCCAAAGAAGCAGCATTTGGCAACACCCAGCCTAGCAATGGGGGCCCATGTTCTTCTCTGGCAGGTAAGGACCAGTTCTGTGTCCCGGCCCAGATATTTTTATGATGAAAGTCAGTAAAATAATCCATCCTGTGTGCTGAGAACCCTTCCCCTGAAGCCACCTCCCAGTCATTCACAAAGGCAAGAACAACATGACTGGATTGTAGTTTATCCAACTGAAAACCAACTGAACCCCAAACTGTCTCGCCATCTCGCTCCTTGAAAGCAAATCCTGGGATCTGAGGCCAAGCAGAGGATGAGTCAGCCTGGGTGCAGGGATGCAGTCCAGCTCGTAGGCAGGGAATCAGGGGATTCCTGGGGGAAGGGAAGCTGAGCAGGGGACCAGTCCGCAACTGGGGGAGGCCTGCCTGGAACAAGTCCAGCCCCACCAGGAGGCGGCCCCTCCATCCTGGGAGGGGACCCCACGTATTACCCAGCGGTCCTCCCCCATGACAGACCAAGCCATCCCTAAGGAAGGTCTTCAGTGTGGCCCCCAAAGTCTAACCAACCAAGTGAGGGAAGAGTGAGGGAACAGACTAAGTGAGATGCTAGCCTTCGGAGGACTTGACTTGGAAAGATCCTTCAACTTTCTCTGTAACACATCCACAGCACTCACCATGGCTGAATATAAGACAGACTTCAACCTAACCTACAGCTCTGATTCCTCTGACTTCGGGGTACTCTGCTGCCTAACGTGCAGAGCTGGGCCATGTGCCCACCGCAAGAGGCACACACACACTCCCTCGTCAGAGCAGAAACTCACATCGTGTTTCCAGAGCAGACCTCACTCTGTTGTATGTCTCAGCGGGCTGCATGGCTCTGGCCAACGCGAGGTGCCACACCATTTCAAAGCATTCGATTTAAAGGTTCCATCAAATGAACCCACCCTGGTTTGCACCCAGGCCCCTGAGAACTAAACACTGACCCCCCAAACTACTGCACAGCAGAGAATTCGACTTTCATATTCCAAGTGCAGACCGCGGTCCAGAATCGCGTACCTGGAATCTTCGCATGTCCCGGGGGTTGCCTGCATTCTTCAAACAGTTCTGATTGCACTTGAGGAAAAACTTTAGAAAGAATCTACAAAGATACAAAAAATGGATATTTGTTAGGGTTATCAGACAAAAGACACAAAGTTTTTGAAAGGTACTCTTGCCTGGGGAGCCGGGGAAACGACCCCACGCCATCTGCTGGCTGCCCTGTAGGGGGCGACAGAGAGAGAGAGAGCGTGCGCGCGTGCGCGCCAGGGGCAGCCAGGCAGGCACCCCCAGGTCCAGCTCCCAGTGTCTCCACATGCGGAAGGAGTGACTTACATTTGTCTTGACGGCTAGGGCTTTTCCAAGCTCTAAAATAACAACTGTGACTTAGACTGGCCATTTCTCACCTGGATCTTTGCACAACCATTAACCCCTGGGGACCTGTCCACCCTCGAGAGGGCTGCTAACTTCAGCAAATAAAAACGCAGGATACCTAGTTAAAACTGGATTTCAGATAAGCAAGTAATGTTTGGGACAGGCCTGTCCCAAAGCATGCATGCATACTCAGTTGCTCAGTCATGTCCAACTCTTTGCAACCCCATGGACTGTAGCCCGCCAGGCCCCTCTGTCCATGGGATTCTCCAGGCAAGAATACTGGAGTGGGTTGCCATTTCCTCCTCTAGGGGATCTTCCCAACCCAGGGATCGAACCTGCATCTCCTGTGTCTCCTGCCTTGGCAGGCAGATTCTTTACCACTGAGCCACTTGAGAATTCCAAAGCCTATATCTATCCTTAAAAAAAAAAAAAAATTGTGTATCTGAAATTCAAATTTAACGGGTCGTGAATTCCACCTGGCAGCCCAACCCTAGGGGCCACCACTGCGTGGGTTGCCACACTTTTAAAGGAGAGTTTTTCAAGTTACAATAAGTACACGTCTTAAGAGAAAATTGAGGATATTGTTTTCAGGGCGGCGATGTCTGTGAAAGGCCTACGTGGGGTTTTAAGGGACTGATCAAGGCCCAGGTGCGGCAGGGAAAAGCTCACCACCCTGGCTGGAGCGAGGCAGGAAGCGGAAGGGGTCCTGTTCCCACCCAGGCCTGGTCTTGCTGGGACTGATCAAGGCCCCAGGTGTGGCAGGGAAAAGCTCACCACCCTGGCTGGAGCGAGGCAGGAAGCGGAAGGGGTCCTGTTCCCACCCAGGCCTGGTCTTGCTGGGAAGTGTGACGTTTCAGGGGTCTCCAAAGTGCGCTGAGACGCCGTCCTCCCCACGCCCACATGCTCCAGGACAAACTCAGATGCCCTGACTCGTGACAGAGGCTCACGGACCCTGGGAGGCCTGGCTGCACCCCCGGCCACGGGAGAACGGGGGTCTCAGCCCCCCCACCACCGCTGCCTCCTCTCAAGGCCACAGGAGTCCTGAGCCCAACAAAGCTGGGGCCTCTGGGCTGACACGCATCCACGGGGCCATCAACACTCATCTTCTCCATTTTCCTCCCAAATCTCAACATTCCACTGGATGATGACCCAGTTTTTATGAAGCTTCACGTGATCGCCTTGACTTCAACCTGAAAGCCAAGGTTCCTTGCAGTAGCTTATCATCTCAGAAAATAAAAAAGATCCAGAAGATGGAGATTCGCATCTCCCAGAGTATCCGAGACGACTTTCCACCAGAGCAGAGGAACACCCAACTGACTGGCGGGGGAAAAAGAATAGTGGCCACTTAATTAAATTTGCTTACATCCCGCGCAGCCTCGCTATTTTAGGCCGGAATTTACATCTTTTATTAACTCGCCTCACCTATACACTCAGCTCGCTGCGCCTCTGAACACCATCTGCCATCACATACAGTAAGCCACCCGGCCATCCACCCACCAATTTCTCCTAACAACCACTGTGCAATTAAGCTCCACGCGCTCCGCAGCGAGGTAAATTAGGCGCACCTGCGGCCACCCCGCGCCCAACCGCATCAGGAAGGGCCTAACAAGGTGAGGGCGTCACCGAGCTATCGTCCTGTCAGGCAATTAGGCTTCCACTTTGGGGACAGCCACTCCGGTGCAATTACTCCACACATTACCACCCGGCTCATCTGCGGGCCAGAGCCGCTCGGCCGCATGGAGCCGGCCAGGGGAAGCCCTTCATTCGGGGCCTGATCTCCCCCTCCAGAGCAGGTGTCTTCCAAGCCCTTGCTGTCTCTTTAGCCCACTCGCCCTTTCACCTCCAGGGGGACAGAGTGGGCATCAAGCCCGCATGGCCACGCCGTGTGCGGACACCATGGGCCTTGACTGCTGGCGGCTACAGAGAAGGGCAAAGTGGGGTGCTGGGCCCCAGAACCATCCCAGACATCTTGGGGCTCCACTGTAGAACGGGAGCACAGTTGCACACACACACACACGCTTACACATTCTGGCCATGTGGAGCTCTTTTCCAAGTTTCTGAAGAGCAGCAAAAGCACCCGGGAGAGACCTGCAGGCCTGAGTGTGGGGCCTACAGAGCTGGGCTCCTCCCCGGCATCGGCCCCGGTTACTCAAACAAGGCCCAGCACGCATGGGGACACACAGAGGAGGAAGAGGAGGCCTGCGCCCAGTTTCTGCCCTCCTTCCTGTTACTCAAGGATTCGACCAGGCCTCCCCTCGGAGGGCGGTCCAGTCCAGCGCACCTGGCTGCTGACCCGCCCACCGAACCATCCCAAGTACTCACCCAGCCTGGATCTCCACCTGCAGGGGCTCCCTGCCGTCTGGGGAGGCTGAGAAGGGACGCACACATGAGGTCGAATGGTAATTCTCATCCTTTACTCAATTACCCTTTAATTGGCTTTTTCCTAAGGAATATCTGACAAGCACTTTACATATCTCACTTCTAGAGTCTGGTACACAAAGGATTTAATACTCTTGTTATGAAAGGAAAAATCTTTCCTATGTCAGAAAATCTTTGGCTTTAACACCAATAAACTCTTTATTACTGCTAACCATGGATTTGCTGCTGGACAGCGAAGAGGCGATAAAAATTCTAACCTGTCATTAGTACATTATGCTTAATTGTGTACAGTGCGTTCCTGGTTGCATCTGTTGGCCCATCATCAAAATGACCATTATGTACACTAATTCCCTGACCCTGTCTTTATTTCCCTAAAGAGTCATCATCTTTCACAGTAGGTACCAGAGTAAATCAAGCTTGAAATATGGGCTTTATTTACTTGTTTCTCCCAGGCAGGAGGGGAAGCGGTGGCTCAGGGCGCATCGCTACACGTCAGTCGCAACTCCCCGGCAATATTCTGCTTGCAAACTGCGCGCAAAATCCTGGGCAAGTTCTCAGCGGCAGCGACAAGGGGGAAGGTGCGGCGCGTGACTTTGGACATCGGGTTTCCTCTTTTAGAGCCAGCGGGGATTAGGCGAGGGGCCCCACGGGTGAGCCCCCGTGGCGCTTAGCAGCGCTGAGAACGGCACGCGCCTCTCCATTCAAGAGCATCAGCCTGTGAGGGTGGGCCCGGGGTCCTCCACCTGGGGGCGGCGAGGGCAGGGCCACGGGTCCGGCCCCTGAGAGCGCTAGTCTGAGCCCGAGGCCGCCCGGCCTTCTGCAGGGACGGTCCCGACGCCGCTCGGGCAGGGCTGCGCCCTCGGCGGAAGGTTCAGCGTGGTCTCTGGGCATCATTGCCGCGTCCTCGCGTACGGCGCCACCGGAAGTGCTCGCGGCAGGACCCGGGTGCTCGGGTACGGGGACCCACCGTTTACACAGGCGCCCACCCCGGGTATCCCACGCTAAGGGGCGAGCCCCCTCCGCAGTGACTAATCTCAGAGTCTGCTCCCTTTCTGTGTGTTTAAGCTATGAATTAGTTCATTTATATTTACTTTTATGAAGCTGATTAACCAGAGCTTCTCTATCTGATGAAAATCATTTTAATTGTAGTGTTAGGCTCCTGTGTAATATCCATTACATTATGAACTGTTTAAATTCTACATGGGTATTGTGTAAATTAGCCCTTTGTGAGCGCGCAGGCAATTAGGGCCAAACACTCTCCTTTAAGCGGCTACAGAACTTTGTGGTGTTGTTCAGGACAATCAGAAACAAAGGAGGCTGTTTAATTGTAATTTAATGGAATATCAAGGAGTCCGTGGCATTAGACGTTGGCAACAGAGCAGGAGAGAAAAATTAACTGCAATTATGTTTGATTAAAGCTATCCTTCTCAATAATCAGCGGTCCTGACAGGCCATGGGGCTCTAGTGGGTTCCAGGATGGCAAAAGGTGTTGAGCAATATTAGGGCCAATAAAGGGGATATTAGCATCGCTAATTACAGCCCTGCAAAACCTGTAAAGGGGGCCTCTGTGTATTGTAATGTGTGAAGTAATTGGCCAAGGCCGTTATCAATTACATAAGGAATGAATTTGGTTTGTCAGAGAAAAGCTGATGAGATGTCTCTCATCTGACAGCAGCGCCTTCCTCCCGCTTCCAGGAGCTCAGAACTTGCCCACTTCTACCAAAAGCTGCAACTTCCCAGTGGCCAAGTCGCTGAGAAGGCGGTCTCACCAGCAAACGTGGGGTAATTAATACGGCTCATCCCCGCCGCCTTCCGCCTTACCCAACCGAAGCCACTAATCATGGAATAATGATTTCTTTCCCTCTGGTCAAAGGAGAAATAGATTGTCTCCTTAGAAAGGCAATGGGCTTGGCACGCGCACCCTGGTGACTGAGGAGGAAAAGGAGACTTCGAACTGTCTCGAGGCTCGTCTTTTGCACGTGGGTGTCACGTGTCTCAAACAACCTATTCACAGCCTCTCAAGAAACCCTACATGCAATGATGCTTATTTGTTTAATTTTTTAGTTGTCAAGTCTTAGACTGTCCCCAGGCCTGGTCTTGCTGGTGCTTGGAACTGGGAGGGGGGACCTCGAGCTTTGAGACAGGAGGCCTTGACCCCAGATTCCCAGTAGGCCCAACCTCATGGAGCCCACCCCCAGGACAGAGCTCCACCTCCCACAGCCCCTCCCTCGCGGGATCCCTGCCTCAGTCCCAGCTCGCAGGCCTCCGCTTCTGGCCCTCCATCATGGCAATGTGGGAAATCTGAGCCCAGCACTGAAAAGGGCTGGTACCTGGGGGCTGGGGGGGGGGGGGGGGGCGGGGGAGGCGGAGGGCGGGTGCTCGATTTTCCATCTTAAGGCTGAGCTCTTAACAAGCAGCAAACTGATACCGACGGATCGGCCTCCGGGTTACTGGTCAAGAGTCTCAAAGCATTTGTGTGTGAATCATGGCTGACAGCTTCTGGGGTTCCCCGATAGCAGGGACCCCCGTCCCAGATCCACCCCGTTTTCAGTTACTGAATCCAGAACACAAAACCAGGAGACTCTTCATATCTAGTAACCTTGATCAGGAAAATGAGTTGAGAAAACCACCCAGAAGATGGAGTGGGGAAGGACAGCCCAGCTGGCAGCTGCAGGGTGGTGGGGCGTGGGGGGAAGGGGAGCAAGTGTCTGATGGGCAGGGGGTCTCCCTTGGGGGCCAGTAGAAACATCTGTGAGTAGATGGTGGTGGCTGCCCAGCCCTGTGACTGGACTAAATGCCACCGGACTGTTCCCCCTGAAGTGGGTCACTCCACGGGGTGTCCACCCCAACAAGGACGCCCCCACACCCTCCCCTCAGGACAGCAGCCCCAGCCGGGGTGTCTGTGGCTGCGGCCCCACCTGCCCCCTTGAAAGGAAACAGTTAAAAAGAGTCAAATTAAAAGATAGAGCCTTCAGGAGACTTTCCCCTGACTGATAAGAAAGTGACCGGTGGGGGAGTGCTTCGGCGGAGCCCCGGCTAATTACTGAGAAGTCCCTGAAAGGGTGGCCACAGCTGTGGTGTGTGCACGCCGGGCCATCAGCCGCTGCAGTATTGATTACTGAGCAATCCTAGCCGATCGGCTTCTGGGGCTCGCAGACAATGTGCTTCCTCAGAAAACCTGTAATGAGCAGTTCCTATACACGAGTACACTCTGCTGACATCAGATCTGTGCACTGAGATAGTACACAGGTCAATACGTATCGGATTTCCAAAATGCGAGGGTCTTAATGTCAGACCTCTTTTTTTTTTCCTTCCACTCCTGCCATTAGCTGTGACTGGGCTCATGTCCTGTAATGCCATACAGGAGGGGAAATCTGCTCCATTAGTCTGATTTATTCTTCAAATATGCCATGACAAATTGCTTTAACACCAGACTTATTAAATTCTTGTACATTTCAAGTTATGGGTCTCATATACTCGTAGTGCCTGCATGACGTCATCACGGAGGGGCCGGAGGGGAGACGGGATTGAATGTTACAGCTGGGCCCAGATGGCCTTGATGAGGCCCAGCCCCTCCCCCGCCAAGCGGGAGGGCTGGGGCCGCCCAACTCCCCACGGGGGGCTCCTGGTCCCCGTGGGCGCCGTCCCCCAGCACGCATGATATCCTGCATGTAAATGCAGATCGAGGAGGATTTGAGAGGATCCACGGCTTGACTCACAGTTCAACAATTCCTGGCCTTTGTCTGGAGGTTCCTGCTCCACTGTAGCCGAGCCTGTCTCCAGTGGACTGGGGCTATTTTACTCCCCTTGCTGTAGTAACCACACCGCATTAACAATATTTGTACTACAATCGCCAAGGGACCCACTTCCCAGATTCTATCACTTCTTTATCTCCCGACAAATACCTCACTATCGAACATTATTAGGTTTAGAAAATTAACCCTTCGCGGTCTAGAGCCACACCAGGCCCCACCATCCCTCCAAAGGGCCTTATCGCTAAATTTCTGCTAGAATGGTTTTTCTTTTCATCACAATTTCAGCGGCGGCTGTCAAGAGGCACTTATAGATACCATGATCTTGTACCGGGTGTGATGATTCTCATTAAAATGATGCCAAAGAGATCTGATGGGATTTAATAGCTTTGCCGGCCAGTTCCATCTCCACCCCCAGAACAGATCCTGCCGAGCCCTCCTTTTGGAGAAATTTGTGTGACTTGCATTAAACTTTTCTGGGTGGTTTTAATGTGTTCAGATAAGTAAAGCCCAGGTAGACACTCCTGCAGCTCACACGCACCGAGCTCCACGCTCCGTCAGTTGCCCTCCCTGACTCGCTGTCAGGATTCTAGTTAGTAATTTCTGTAACTGTTCCTGATAGTTCACGATAGTTTTGATAAGGTTATCTGTTTAAAAGAAGTCAACTGCACAACACAAAAGAAACGTGAAGCGCGCTCTATTTACAGCAGGGCTCTGTTTCAAGTGCCCATCTTTCTCCTTCCCCCTTTACCTATTTCTCTATTTCTAATGGGCGCCGCGGCTTTGACATTATTTCCCCAGCAGATCATTCGCCTGTCAATCAGTCTGTATTTTGTCTTTCGCTGCGGGCTCATTAAAACCGCTTCCTCACTCCCTCTGGACACTGCTCTATTTGCCAGCTCTGATCACGAAGCTCCTTATTTAAGAAAAATGCCAGCATCACTGGGCTCACATCAGATGCACCCCCTGACTTGTTGCCAGCTCCAGGGGAGACTTTTACGAAGACTTTGTGTGCGGAGATTAAGCGCCTCTGCTTATCCAAACTTAGGGCTTCAAACCTCTCCCACCGTACGGGGTGCGTGCAGAGGGATCTGAAGATGCGGGGGATGGCTCTTCTTGCCGTTCTGATTTCTGCCGGCGACAGGGAGAATCCTCAAGACAAACGTGCAGGTTTTTTGTTGGGGTTTTCTCCGCACCCCCACTCCCCCCGGCCCCACCAATCTCCACGTGGGGAAGACCTTATTCGCCTTTCCCTATTCAGACACACATTTTACCTCGTCCATGCCAGCTTGCTTAATTAAGAACCATCATCATTGTGGGCTGAATTATTAATTTAAAAAAATCACTTTTTAAATCAAGCCTGTGCGTGCACACTGGATGCCCGTGTCGGACTTGCCTACACCGGCCTCTCTAGCCTTTTAGGTCCTGATTAAAAACTTATTAAAACATTATAAATGATTAATGGGAGCCCAGCTCTGAGTGGCAATTATTAGTTTTAATGCAGGTAATGCAGCTTAATGAGGGGCACATGTGTGCAAAGCTTTAACTTCATTACTCCTGCGTGTCAACAAATACAAGAGAAATGTGTGTCCAGGTCATCCATTACTTGAAACAGCTCCGAGCCTTCCCGCTTCCCTCCCTTTGTTGATGAGCCAGGAGCCATAAATTAAGCCCCTTCCGTGGCTCGGGGAAGGACCAAGGTGTTCCGAGCACAGCTGCCGTGGCCCAGCACCCCGCGCTCCCATGCAGCCCTGCGTGTGAATACCCCCCAACCCTCCTTCCCGCGGGCACGCAGGCGTCTCGCCCTGGAGCGGCTGCACGTTGTCATTGTCTCGGCTCCAAAACCGGAACTCTGGACACGTCAGAATCCATTGGGTCTCTCCCCTTTCCAGTTTATAAAGGTCTGTGGAGGAGTTTCGCTCCCTCCTCCCAGTACCTAATTCATGATGCCTTCCAAATGCCTGAGTCTGGGCCTGCGGGGACTGTGCGCACCCGTGTCCCGCCCCCCGGAGCCCCCGCCCAAGGCAGGGAGGAGCGTTCAGGCTGCAACAGAGAAACACAAGGAAATATCAGTCAGCACCCGGCTGCAAAGTGGAGATGTCCCAGTGCGCCCAGGCTGGGGAAGAGGCTGGATGCTGAATAGATGCATTTAGGATCCAAGAGTGGGGAGCCTGGCATGCTACCTCCACCCACAAAGGGGCCCATACAGGTCTCCAGCCCCACCTGGGACCCTCCGGCCGGGCCTGCAGCCCACAGCCAAGGGCGGGCGGCCAGGCCCAAGTTCCCAGACACCTTTTCTTGTCTGTTTCTGTGACAAGCAGCTCGATCCAGCCTGATCTCCACTATCTGTTTGAAGAGTATTCAGGACTATTTGCATCATTTTATCGCTAATGTATAATATATGGCTCTAAAGTGGGCCCAAGCACTGTCTTGTTACCGAGCATAAAAAAGTAAGGGCAATAAAGATACATTAGTCCTCTCAAGCACAGCGGCTATAATGCAAGCAAGAAAGGTTGCTGCTTCAAGTTAAGAGGCAACCTTTCTGCCTGACTAAGACAATGGAAGAGTAAAGAAAATGTCAAATCAAGAAAAGCTGGATTTAGAGATGAGGCAGCCCAGAGTGACGCTGCTGCCATATTTTGTGAAACTATAATGCTGTTGGCAGCAAAGATCCATGTTTCTGATTCATCTAGGGCCGCATGGCAAAGCTTTGTCAGTCTGTGCAAGGTATAAATAATTCAGGGTGAGAGATGGCAATTACAGGGCCCTGCACAACCAAAATGAATATTTTATGAGGACTAAAACTGCTCTGGAATGAATCATGCACACGGCGTCGCACACACATGGCCGCCCCGAGAACACGGCCGCGAGGCCCTCGGCTCCTTCTGGAGACCCACCAACGGCCACCCCAGACACGGGCCCCCCGCCGGGGAAGCCAGCACCTAAACCACCCCAGACACGGGCCAGGCCCCCCGGCCGAGGAAGCCAGGAACACACCGACCCCCACCCCAGACACGGGCCGGGCTCCCAGCCGTGGAAGCCAGGGACCCCCGGCCGGCACACCGCAAGTTTGACGCTGGGCAGATAGCCCTGAACTAGCGTCACAGGCTTGCTTGTTGTTCCGATTGTTGGAACTACCGAGGGGCGGCAGCTGGGGACCTTCAGTGGGTGAGAAGCTGACGTGGGTACTGGCACAGCAAGAGGGAGCAGCTCTGTGGTCCTTGGTGAAGCTGACGGGCACAGAGGAAGGCGGGGCCACATGTTACAGACGCGTGTGCACACACCCCCTGGGCGGGTGTTACACACACACACACACACACCCGGGCAAGTGTTACACACACACCCTGGGCATTACACACACACACCCCTTGGGCGAGTGTTACACACACACACACACACCCGGGCAAGTGTTAACACACACACCCTGGGCGTTACACACACACACACCCTGGGCGAGTGTTCCACACATACTTGCATGCACACACACACACCCCGCATGAGTTTTCATTTTCCCTCCCAAATGAAGCACGTTCTGGAGCTCTTCTCTGTCTTCTGGACCCAAATCCTCAAGGATCCAGGTCACCCAGCTGGAGGGTCGGGACCATGGCTCTTTATGTCCGTGGGTCCAACTCGCACGTGAGAGTCGCTTTCCCAGTTTGAAAAGCGGTATCCTGCGGATGGGGGGAGGATTATGCCGAAAAGAGACCTTGAAAGGCTGAAAGGATGGTTTCATCTGTTACATTTCCTCCAAAAACGCTCCCGCTGAACTGCTCGGAACAAATAACAACATTGTTCGCGGGGCCGGGGAGGCCAGTCCCACTGGTGAATGGCCATTGTGTTTGTCCAGCTACTGATACCTGGGCTTTTGTGGAGGAAAGAAGCCCGGGGGGCGTGACATCGACGCAGCACAAGCGTCCCTCTGTGCAGACACCCCGAGAGGGTCCTCGCCGCGGTGGGAACCCAACACCAGATCCCTCGGAGAAGGGCTCCCTTTAAATCCAACTCCAATGCATTGTTTACAAAAACAAGGCTATTAGGTATATTAATAATTTGATAAATAGGGATTTGCCCTTAATTATTCATGAAGAACATTTGGCAACAGTAAAATCATATTCACAGAACAGGTTTATAAACCAGCTAATTATAAATTAAGTATGCAAGAGAAAATTGCTAACCTTGAAATTAAAATATTTTATGATTCTGCAATTACAAAAAAAAGGTAAGAGAGTTGTCAAAACCCCAGCATCCACGGCGTGTACACGGGACCCTACAGATGGCCGGGCACAGGCCAGGCAGTGACGCAGAGAGCGCGGCCGGGAAACCACCACCCACCTCCCGCTGCAGCCCCAGGAGCGCAGGCGGCCTCCAGTCAGCACCACTCCGCTCGCGCTGCTCAGCGGCAACTTTCCAGGAGGGTCAGCGAACAGGACCAGCACCCGCCCCACAAGGCCGCTCAGCACCTTCTGGAAGGTCCTGCCTGTTCTGCAGAGAACAGGCCTGTCACCTTGGCCTGGCACGTGGACAGCCCAGTGTGTTCCCATCACCGCACTCGGGGCCCACCGGGAAGTCCCCCACTTCACTCCCCTCCTACTGGGGCAGGGTCCACCCTGAGCTGGGGGTCCAGGGGGACCACATCCACGCTGATGTCAGAGAGGCCGCAGTGCCGCCGGTCCCCACTAGAGGGCTCCCCACGGCGGCGGCCCGGGAGCAGGCAGAAGCCCTGGTGCGGCCAGCAGGGGCTCCCACCTGCAGACTGACCTGGGACCCACCCTCCTCCCAGCTAGGTCGTCCCTCCTCACTCTCTGGCTACCCCCAGCAGAGTTCCTGGTCAGAGAGTTCCGCCCACACCCACCCACGGCCTCTGCAGCCCCCAGGGAGCTGACCGCCAGCAGCACACCCCAGTGAGTTCCCCAATCCTGCCCCTGTCTTCATATGATAAGACGGCAAGCCCTTCCTTCCCCCATTCAAGGACTAGATCTCCTCACCCTTAATCTGAGCAGACGTTCAAAGAATTAAGGAAAGCGACCGAGACGAATTAACTGAAGAATATCCTGTTTAAAAAAAAACGATAAAAGTAGGCCGTACTCCTAACGCTGTTCCCGCCCCCCACCCCAGCCTTGTCCTGCATGCTCACGACACCTCCGATGCCACGTGCCTTCCTCACCCTCCTGAAACAGAAAACGAGCAAAACCCACTGAAGTGCCTTTGCTGCTGCTTGCTCTCGGAGAGTCTTGACTTTCCCGAGAGTCAGGAGCCCCGTTAATTGCTCCTGTAGCAGAGACCACAGCGCAGGGCACACCTCCGCCCCAGCACCACCCCAGCATGCGAGACCCAGCTGTGGGTCAGGCGGTCAACCAATCAGGAGGGCTCTGGGAACTCAGATAATGAAAATTTTTTCATGTATAAAATCCTTAATCAAAATGCTAGTGGCGTCATCTTGCAGTGCAGACACTGCAACTTAAAATTAATATACAACAGAACCTTTAGCAAAAGAGAACATCCCCTGGCCGTGCCCTACAAGCGCTCCCGAACTGGGACCTGGAGGGCCCCGGAGGGCCCCTCGGGGCTCCTGGGTGGCACTGACCCCGCCTCGTGCCAACCATGCGGAGATAAGAGACACAATCCTGGGCCTCAGGCCCCTGCATCCCCGAGGCCCAGAGGGACTCCCAAAACTTAAGGACAGATCAGCAAATTTGCTGTCCTGTGGCCAGGCCATGATGCCCAGAGGTGTGCCGTGCCTGATCTGGGGCCTGGCTGGAAGCCACCTTCAACCTATTAGCTTAACTCCATCCGCTGGTCGCTAAGGAATATTTTTATCATTTGAAATAGACTATTTACCGTTTGATAGGATGCGTTTCTTTCTTTACCTCTGGGATGCGCCACAGATGCTAAGCAACTTCCCCTAACAATATTTAAATTGCTTACAAAGCCTCTCTAAATATTTGCTATGTATTTAGCATGCCTAAGATTTGCCCGTTATCCCAAAGTCTTTTTGTTGTAAATTGCAATTTTACAACTTCATGCTCGTGATATATTTTGACAAAGCTCTGCTGACACCCTCTATTGGCCTCCAAAGGCAAAATAGCTGATACTCCACGAGCCACCAGAGAACTCTCAATTTGTTGTGAGACCGCTGCTTCTCTGCCGCCCTCAATCTGCATGGAGAAAGATTAAACATTCAATTTGTTACTTGATAGTCCACAAGGTTCGTCACTTACCATACAAATGGAAAACATTACTGTCATTCCTCAACTTGCTTGCCTGAGTATTTTATTATTTGTAATATTTACTTCAGGGAAATTATGATTCATGTCATATTTATCTTCATGAAAAATGAGCATCTAAATGGAAATCACCTTTTGAATGTACCAGGATATAGTGTAATACTAATATGCTTCATGAACT
>NC_040101.1:2750000-2800000 GCF_003369695.1 Bos indicus x Bos taurus | reverse complement strand
ACGTGTCACCCGGGAAGATCAACACGTGTCCGGGGTCCCCCTTCGGCATCTGTCACTGCTGTGCGCCCCCTCCCCGCAGCCGCGAGTGCCTTATCAGCACTGTGTCAGAAGCCAGAGCTGCCTCCTCTCCCGGTTTCATCTTTTATTAAGAGCTACATGGTGCGCCTCTGATAGCCAATGTCCTCCACTTCATCATCCATAGATCGCCGCCGGCACCAATAAGGTGGGGACTTGGCGAAATCGGCACTGCCAATGAGAACGGCTCAAATGATCTCAACTGTCCGCGCGGGTAGAGTGCCAGGGAGCCTCGGCGTGTCCGCGGCTGGCGGGCACGGTTCTCCTGTCTGCATTGCACGGTCCATGGTGCCACCCGAGGATGGGGGCCAAGGCTGCGGCCCCAGGACAGCTAGGGTAACTCCAACGTGGCTGGAAGGACTACGGTCTGCTGGGTTAAAGCATAAAGAAATAAGACTTTCCGGACAGGTTGCATGGAGGCAGTGGCGGCCTGCGAAGGAAACCCAGGAGGAAAAACATGGATTCCCCAGTTCACCACTGGGACCGCCCGGCCACGTGGGGACACCTGCAGGACCCAGGGGAGATGGGGCATCGGCCTTGAGCATCGACAACTTGAGGCAAGGACAGGCCATCAGCGCCTGCATGGGAGCCAGGCCCCTGTCCCCACGCTCTTCTCCTCAATGATTGCCATGTTATTTCCCTCTTCTCTTGATTGATGTTTTAGTCTGAGCTGTCATTAGTTAAATTAATTTTCTCTCAAAGACAGTGGAATAGGTCCGCAAAGGCAAATCTTAGGAGACTGCAAAAATAGACCATCATTTGGAGGAAGTTCAGATGTGTTCCCAGCTCTTGTCACCACTGCGGAGAAACACTTTAATTCGATATGAATTCCTCAAGAGAAACTTTAAATTAACTTAGATTTAGCAGTGTTTGAGGGACAGCGATTCAAAGCAACAAAATAAAATACTATCTGCTGACTCCGTTGTTTCTGTGTTCACGCGCCTATATGTTCCTTTTTATTTTCTGCTCAGACTAAATAAATGCCAATATTCACCTTGAAAGAGTCATCATAAAGTAACTCCCCTGGGATATAAAAAATATACTTCTCTCATCTTCCATCCAAACAGTGTCAGATGAAGTTAAAAGACCCGGTAAATGTGCTAAAATCTGCTTATGTGAATTACTTTTTTTTTTTCCAGGATAAGTGAGCAGCCATCACCCAACTGTCAGGATGTGAAGAGTGATGCAGGCTGTTTCATAACCTAAGAGGCGGGCAGTGATCGCCAGGGGGGCGGCAGGGGGCAGCAGGAGCAAGCGGAGAACAGCACAAAAGCGCAGCTCCCACGACGGTCAGAACCAGAAACTTCTCGGCGCCCTCCCGTCCAGCCGCCAGGGATGTGGAAGCTTGGCCAGAAGCAGGCCAAAGCCAGGCTTGGGCCCCAACCTCCAGCCTCCCGGAACCACAAGCTGTAACGAAGAGCCTCCACCCTCATCACTTTTAAGAAGCCAAGCTCAGACGTCTTTCGTTAGAAACTCACGTTTCCTAAACGGCCGCCCAGATCGGCCGTCCCGTGTCTAGGCTTTGCCCCTGCGAACGTCCGTGGCGCGTGTGGTGTGTGGGTTACTCCAGTGTTTCCTGTCCAAGACTGCTTCTGGAAGTCAGCTCAGAACTTCCTTAATCCACACGACCTGCCCCCATCCAAGGGGACAACCCATGACAACCTCAGGACAGGGTGGCCGAGAACCTAACGCCAACCTGGAGGTCATGCAAAGCATTCGCCAACCCCACACCCATGACAGCCAAGTTCAAGGGCAGCTTCTGTGCATGAGTCTCTTGGCTGGTAGGTCTCCGTGGCACGCCCTCCAATAAGAACCTTCCTCCAATGTAGGGCACTCTTGACATCTGAGTAAGTGGGTCCTTCCAGGTCACACAGTCAAGTACATTTGGAGTGTCTCCTCCAAGTGGCGGGTGGCCCTCTTTGCTGGGAACAAGCCAGAGGCTGCAGTCACGAGGATGACATTCTCACATGACTTACCGCCACTCCTGCGATGTCATAATTATGACGCCTAAACTTACCCTGTTTATTTGCCGGCTGGAGGAATGCATGATTGTTTATTTTTATTACAAATATTGATGGTAACTCACAGGCATTTACTCCATTGCCATTTCAAGTGAAATTGCCCATCATAAAATACCCCTAGAATTCTGATTCTGATTAGCTTCCTGAGCTGGTCCAGGCTGTAGTCCTACCATTAGTCTTAATTTTATTTTGCGCTCCCTAACTGCACACACCACTTCAGGAATATCTGGAATTTTGTTTTAATTGTGCGGCTTTCAGCTCGTGCCACATTTCTCTTTGTGTTGAAAGCATCCGGGTGATTTATCCTCATTATTGTGTAAATAGGTTTCGGCAGTTCTCAGTAAATAAAACAAAGACTGACAGGAGGAGAAGAGGGAATTTGCTTCCCTACCAATTAGAGTAGCCTTAGGCAGTACTTTTAAGAGGAGATAAATCCTGCAAATCACTAAAATGATCCTGTCACATGCACCAAATATTAAAATCACACAGCGGCGCCCTCGGTACAGTTTGCTCGGGTTTAATGAGTCCGGGCGGGGGGGGCGGGGGGGCCTGGTCACCAGGGCTGCCATGCACAGTTGGGGACCCCCAACTGGCAGCAGGCCCTCACGCCCCACACAGCCCCCCGACCAGCGCGGCCAGATGGAAAACCGCCATCCGGAGGAGGGACACGCAGCCGTCCAGCTAACGGATGTTCTCATGTTGTCTCAGCACCTCCTACCTACGAAGCCCTTCCTCACAATAAACTCACTTCATGGCAGCCAGAGCTATGCCTTCACGCCCAGAGTTACTGACCAGCAGGTAGAGTCGATGCCTGTTACAGGAACAACCTGTTACCTTCTTGGACGGGAAGGTTTGGGGGAAACGGAAAGTGAGCGTCTTCATCTGGTGCCATCACTCAGACCCCTACAGCAATGCACCCAGTCAGTTATCCCTGCAGCCCCTCAGCCAGGGATATGCCAGAAACTTCCAGAGAACTTTTTTTTATTCTGGCTCAACACCTCAGCTATCCTCTCCAGCTTCGGAGTTAGACGGTCAACCCAACTCCAAGGATGCTCACTCCTGGGTGCCGCCGGCTTTAATAACTCTTGAGTAAATCCCTTCTGAGGCTGGTGGGACTCGGGGAGCTGGGTGCGTGGTCTTCCCTCCAGTGGCCACCCGGGCTACTGAAGCATGGTGCTCAAGATGGGGAGATACAGCTGTAAGGGACCGTTTATAATGAGGTGTAAATGGCACCCCACTCCAGTACTCTTACCCAGAAAATCCCATGGATGGAGGAGCCTGGTAGGCTACAGTCCATGGGGTTGCAAAGAGTCAGACATGACTGAGTGACTTCACTTCACTTAACAGCCAACAGGACATTCATCGTGGAACCCAGAGCTGTGGAAAGCTCCGGAACAGACGGCCCGACAGGGAGGCCCCGTTTTCCCCCGTGTCCGATAACTATCTTTAGTCTTCCTGCTGCGGTCAAGTCCTACCTGGTGACACTTCCGCTCAGTCCCATCGAGCAGGGACCATTAGCTTGTCAGAGTGTTTTTGTGGGAGCCTTTATGAGAGTGTAACTAAGTGTGTGACAAGAACTCCTGTAATCCGAGACCCGGGCCAGTAACATGTTAAAGCAGAACAAGGCACCCAGGACTCCTGCCCGGCAAGACCCAGGCAGGGCGAGGGGGAGCCAGGCCAGAGGTCTCCCCCGGCTGCCCCTGCCCCTCACTCGGGCCTAACAAGCCCCAGTGAACACGTCTATATCCCCAAGTCGTGGGGCTCTGGAAACGGTTAAGAGTCACAGGTGAGTTTCTGCGAACTCAATTACCATCATCTTCTAGGATCTGGACCGAAAAACGCTAATGAGTCATAGAAGCCACACAACCGACAGCAAAGCCAAGGATTCCGAGGCCTCAACGGATGCCTTAGGGTGTCTCACCCTTTCTCTGAAGCCTTAGTTTCCAGCCTCCGTCTGTATCCACAGGCCTAAGACCAGGATCCGCTGGTTTTATAGGTCAAAAGTGACCGCACGCTGGCGAACGCACATGGTTCCAGCTAACATTTTATGCAAAGGTGATCCCCGAACCACAAGGTCAATCTCCAAAGTCATGATTTTCTGTACAGAGTGGGCGTGTGGAAGGCACCTGGGGGCCCCCAGTGCCTGGGCTGACAGCCTCTCGTGAGGGATGCCCCAGAAGGCTGGTATGCGGTGGCAATGGCCATTTTATTCCCTTCTTTCTTCACTCATACACCCCTCTATCACTGCAAAAACACTTGTGCACTAAGCTCTGTGAGTAAAGAGATTGCAGACGGCACCCCATCCTCCCCAGGTTCAGCCTAAACCCCATCCAACAAAGTGGATGTTGAGTCCTGGACCTCCCCAGGGGACACGTGTTACACGACTGTCCCTTCCCAGTGCTCCTTAGATGGGCGACTAGCCACAAAACGGGGGTGGGCGCCACGCCGGACCAGGAGGAGGGTGTGCCGCTGGGGAGGAAGGCCCCCATCCTTGCTAGCTCTGAGAGGTGCTCTTCCACCCAGGCACGGGGAGGTCTGGATCACAAGGGGATCCTGGGGGGGGGGGGGAACTAGCGGGGTCCTCACTGTGCAAAAGCCGCCCCAGGAGTCGCAGCGTCTGACCGCAGGGAGGGGACTCTGGGACCGCCGTCCTCCTTAAAGTGACAAACGGGCAGATGCGCTATGGTGACCAGCCAGGGAGGCCCCCCGCCTCCTCCCCCTCCACCCCTTCAGCCCCCAAACCCTGTGTGCAGTTCAAAGGGCTCCCCGGAAAGCTGCTGCTACTCCTGAACGCGGGGCTCACAGGACGTCTCCTCAGGTTATCGGGGTAACGACACCATCAGCAGAAGTGGTTTCGGCACCGAACTTTCTTCCTACTTTGGAACGCAAGTCCTCTACCTCGAATGCCCTTCTCAGCTTGTGTCCAGGAAGGCCCAGGCCCCCCGTGTCCCATGCTGCCCCAGGCCACCCCCAGAGTCATCTCTCCCCAACACTGCCTGTCCTGTGTTCAACCCTCCACGTCCTGCCAAACACACTCGGGGATACGAGGGGTGCAGGTATGGAGCCGGCCGGCCGGCCAGAGGGACAGCTGTTCACAGAGAACCAGTATCGACAGCGAGGCCTATCTACAGACAGACAACAGACAGACACACAGACAAGATGTCAGATGCAGATCTATCTACAGATAACGATCCGCCCGTTCGTTTTCACCTTCCTGTATCACTGTGCAGATAACGGAGAAATACAGACACCTAGACCTATCCATCCATCCACCCATCAGGGCAGGAACTGAATTGTAACCACCTTGCCTCAGACTAATAGATCTTCAGTAAATATTTCCGGAATGAATAAATGAGTGTATAATTAGTTATTCCTAAAGGAATAGAAGTGGCTCCTGAAATAGCTCCCTGTATTACAACTGTCAGATTTTCATTGAGGAAGGAAAAGCTACAAGTATGTAATAATGAAATAACTCTGAAGGAAACCCGAACTTATCCACAATGGGGATCCCATCTCCACGTAAGTGAGACGAAGAGCAAGTCTGGCCTTCCTGGGTAAATTACTGCCCGCATGTGTGCCCCCAGGGAAGAGGGAGTCGACTCCACGCCCCAGGGGTTCCACCCTGGGCTCTTCTCTGCCCGTGGGCCCCAGCTGAGTTGGGCTGGAGACCTGCAAGAGGGAGAGGGAAGGAGCTCTGTTTTGGGGGTCCACAGGGGCACCCTGGGGTGTGTCACCCAATGTGGGGGTCACAGCCTCAGGTGGAGCTGAGCATGAGAAACGGGGTGGGCGGTCCGGCTGCAGGGGTCGGGGCCAGCACACACTGTGCTTCCGAAACTCAGCAAGGAGAAACCTGTCTGCATCTCAACCTGCACGCAGGCTGAGTCGCTCAGTCACGTCCGACTCTCGGGGACCCCTGGGACCATAGCCCGCCATGCTCCTCTGAATACTGGAGTGGGTTGCCATTCCCTTCTCCAGGGGATCTTATAACCCAGGGATCAAACCCAGGTCTCCTGCATTGCAGACGGATTCTTTACCATCCGAGCCACCAGGGAAGCCTTAGCTTAGACACTGATTATATGTTGAAATGATAGGCTTTTAGCACTATCAAGTGTAAGTATCATTGAGATTATTTCACTTGTTTTACTTCATTAATGTGGCTACTAGGAAAATTTTAACGGCCTCTGTGGCTTGTACCCCCAAGGCCCACTTTTCTTAGGGAGCACCCCTGGGTCTGGCTGCTCCTTCCATGAGGAAACCAGAGGAGGGGAGTCCTGAGCACCCCCTGGGGCCCTCAGTCCCATCTCTGGAGGACGGGGACCCCACTGCTTCTGCCGCCCCTGGGACCACGTGGCTCAATGAGAACCAAGGCATCGCCTCTCCAAGAAGGTGGCAGGGCGCCCGGAGGCCCTGAAGCCCACAGAACTGGGCGCATCCACACGTAAGGCAGATGAGTCCTTAGAAGCTGCAGAGGCACTGGCGGCTGCCTCCACGGGGCGGGCCCCCGAGGTGGTATTTGTTTCATTAATGCAGCGCTCAGACTCTCAAGCTCTGCCTCACACCCTAGCGTGATTCCAAAAGTGATTTCCACAATATGATTTACATACTAGCGGCGTGTAAATTTAGAATAATTTGGCCTGAATGATCCTTGCTAAAATAGATGACCACGAGAAGAGAATGGCAAATGAAAGCAGCCTTGCTCAGAATCTAAGCAATTTGCTGGCGAACACAAACGGCATTTCCCCAGATTATAATTTACACTGTATTAACTGTCAAGAGCGCTTTTGAGAAATATAGATAACAATTCAGATGCAATCGATAGGGAGTGACAGTTGATTTTAAAGCTTAATGCAAGACAAGAAAGAAATGACTGGGGCATCAGCTCTGGAAGAATAAATTTGTTTTGTATTTGATTTTTGTGTTAAATTTATTACTGCCAAGAAGAGCTCTCTTTCAATAATATTAAGAACAAGATGGTGAAATTGCAACACGTTCATCTCCCACAGTTTTCACAGCATTTCCAATACACAGTGATGCCCGCTCAGGACTGTACATAGATCCGATTAAGCAGCTACAGATTCCTCTAAGTTTGTGTTTCTGCCCCCTTCCCTGCAGGCTGCCCCTTAAGCTGCTGTGGAGATGGGCACAAGGGTGGGTCCTCCCTGGGGGATCACACCCTCCTGCAAGCCATCTCTCTTGACCCAGAGGATGCCCCGGAAGTTCTCAAGTGGCCCTAACAATAGGCTCCCTCCTGGAAATGGCTGACAGTCAAGAGTCCAGTGCAAACAAAAATTGGAAAAAAAAAAAACGCAAGGCTGAAGCCCAGTCGTTTGATTGAGAAGGGTCGGTCTATCCCTGTCATAGTCCATAGAAGCCTTTTTTCAGTTCTGTCAAAACGTCCAGTGTATATAGTCTTAGGGTTTGATGTTTCTTCTGTGCAAAACCACAAGAACCTTCCTTGACAAATACCAGGGAAAAGAACATTTCCCTTTCAGCCCAGCTCTATTATCCTGCCTATTCTTCCCCTGCAGCTGGGGTTGCCTCACGCAGCCTGGACACTCAGAAACCCACCAGCGTGGCCAGAAATGAAATGATGAAAGTTGCCACAGTTCAAACTTATCCATACTTCTCACTTATGACATGATTGATTTTCCTTCAGAATGCTCAAGTACGGGATTGTCTTCCCTCTTTTCTCACTGTGGGAACAGCTAATGTATACAGCCGTGGCCTGCCAGAGACGGGAAGCGGTTGACATGTAGAAGAACAACTGAAATGAATACGGATGAAATTTGAAAGTGCAATTTTCCATCTGTCAATCACCTTTCAAAGGGACCTGTTAACCACCAATCGGGAGACCCCGGGCGAGGGCGTCCCTACCAGCAGCTCTCGGTGCAACGGGGCCCTTGGCCTCATTAATCAAGATATTAGCCGCTGATCAAAGTTCCGTGCAGGTACACGGCGTGGGCTCACGTTGCTCCAGGAATATTTTATTACGTTTCTCTCGGCGCTATCGATAATTTATATTTTGAATTAAAACAAATGGTCTCCTCTTAAACAGAATTTGATTAGGTGATGACAAAACCTATTTCTCTCGCTCTGGTGATGGTACACAGCAGACCCCCTTCCCTGAGTCGCCTCAGAAGAAAACGTGAGGTGCGCCCGCATTAAAAATGGATGGTCACCCCAACCCTTCCTGGCCGCAGCGCCAAGATGCCTCGAAATACAGCCAATTAAGGTTTATTTAATTATTAAGGTTGAATAAATAACAGCGAAACATGTTAAAAATCTTTCAGTTTCAGTCAATCATAATAAAAAATTAATGAGACTGGATAGAGAGCCATAAAAACTGATAGACTGCGATCGTGAATTATAAATCGGTATTGATTTTTTCCTTTGCAATAACACTCTCAGGTAATCGTATGTTGTCACATGTAAAGTGCACTTTCCTGGTTGAGACTAATATTAACTATCAAATATAGATGAGACGGAGGCATTTATGACACTTCAGATTTCACAAACAAAAAGCAAAAAAAATACAATTTGTGGAATAACAGCAGTACGGAGCAGAGAATCCTAGGGTGTTTATGGGGGCTGGCCGGGATCCCACTGAGCCGTGAATTCATAAGACACAGTTACCTTATTCTTCTCCTGCCATTTCTCCTCTGATATGTTACCTTGTTAGTATCACTAAGAAAAGCATAAATATTTTTTATTATTTGTGAGGCTCATCCTGTCTTGCTTAATAGACAGGCCACATGGAGTTAAAGCCGTATTATATGACCTGGTGCAGAAGTGATCATTCAAAAACCCAAAGCACATATTTTATACCGCCTGGCTTTATTAATTCTAAGCCCCCAAGAAATAGCGGGAGGATTTTCCAGCTTTCTGTTTATTGAAGTAACATGGAAACAAATAAGACATTTCCCTAGGCTAGCTCAGATAAAGTGGACAATTACTATTGGCATTCCACATGTAAATATTTAACACTTCACAGCTAGTTTGCACCTAAATACCCATTAGATGTTGCTACAAGCCTGGACACCATTTCCCAGCAGAGCGACATGGGGCGTCCTGGGCGATGGTTATTGGATTAGGGCGAACACAAATCTCGTTCTAAGCAGCGCGGGGAGGGGGCTGGGCCTGGACAGGGGTGGGCCTGCACAGGCCGCCTCCCTGAGCGACACAAACCAACTCCTCCAAGAAGCACACACAGCCGGTATTGGCACGGCCACCGCCGCCGGCCAGGCTAATTGATAACCATTGCTGCAGTTCGTTAGCGCCTCTGATCGGATTCCCCTCATTTGGGGGAAAACACAGAGGAGAGACTGGGGACAGAGGCCAGAGAGGAGCACGTGCGGCTGCCTGTCCGCGTCCGCCCCCCTCCCGCCACACCGCCAACACCAAGACGCAGAGCGCCACCATCCTTTCGGTGCTGGAGACCGCCGGTGTGCAATCAATACCCACGGTGTACAAGCCCAGCCGCTGGCAAAGCTCACGGCCACGCAACTGCCTCTTTTAAGTAACTTCTTCCTCGAGATAAATGAAAAGTACATTTGCTATAAGCAATATCTGGTCTGAGCTGAAGATCGGAACGTGGCCTGCCCACTCCGATTTTAAGCGGAGACCACTAAGGTTTTCCCTCTAAATTAAAGCGATTCTGCCCCTCTGCTGGCACTTGGACTTTGACCACGAACGGCCTGGGATTCCTTTTCCTAGAGGGCAGCTCTCTCATCCTTTTCACGTTTCCAGGACTGGAAAATGCCTCTGCCTGCAATACCGTGCATCAGTGCCCGCCGCTCTGGACTGACAGGGCTGAACCCTCTGGGGCCGCCTCTCTGCAAGGAAGCCCACCCCGTGTCCACAGGCAGGGGGTCCCCAGCCTCTCACCCCTCAGGCCAGCGGCTCGCTGGGGACACTGGGTTTGCAAAGACACTGCTGACCATCTTAGGCCGCATCCTTGGTCCCCAGCTGGCCCTGTGGTCCCTGGAGTGGCTCCCTCTCCACCATCTCCCTCGTGCTCTGGGGGAAGGAGGTGACCCTCCCCAGAAACAGAGGCCTCTGGGCAGGGACTGTGGTGGAGGAGGACACCCGGGCTGTCACTCCCCTGGCCTGCCAGCTGCCTCTGGAGCCGCGGCCAAGCCTTAAAATTCAGCCCAAGAGCAACTTTAATAAAGTCTGGAAGCCGAGCCTGGAGATACACACGAATGCTGCCTCGTGAGATCGGCGGCCAAGGGGCTCTGAGTCTGCCAGGCTCCCACCCCCACCCATCCAAGCCTGCTCGCCTGCCCTCCAGGCGCCCCCCAGGGCTGACCACAGACCCTCCGAGGGACACTGACCACGGCCAGGAGCCCGGGCGCCCAGGGGTGGCCCCAGGTCCCCTTCGGGGGGTCCCACCGAACCAGGGGCACCCGCCCCGGGGCTCAGGCAACCTCCGAGCAGCCCACTCCCAGCCCTTCCTGGCCACGCTGACCTCCGCGCTCTGGAAACAATTACTCCTGGAAGGCCTGTCAATATCATTATTTTTACAAGAAATCAATACGCCTCACAAAGTTAATGGGGGATTCAGGCAGGAGCGTTTACCTCCTCACTGTCAGGGCCGGGCTCTGCTGGGCGCCAATGACAGATCCGCCAGCACCCGGCAGACGGCCGGCGCCGCGGGCAGGCGCGGAGGCCGTGCTAACGAGCCCGCCCGGGGCCGGGCCGCGGGGCCGCGGGCAGGGGCCCCGGGGCTCTGCTCGTGGGCGAGAGCACGGGCGTCCGGGACGGCCCGGCCTTCCCCCATAAGGGGATGACCCAACACCCCAGCCTTGAGCACAGACTGTACAGACGCTCACAGTCCCCAGGCCAGTGCGGGCTGGACGACGGACAGCATCCATTGTCTGCAGAAAGGACACTGCTGTGTCCCCTCCCCAGGCCCCGCCACAGCTCACTGGGCAAACGCTTAAAACGCTAACAAGATAAACACACACACACACATATACATACATGCATGCATGCATGGACGCGCACTCACGTTTCACAAACAAAAGGCAGAAACAGATGCACAGAATCCTCAAATCTGAACTGCAAGGGGTCCAGACAGCCCTGCCCCACCACCCGTTGGACAGATACTCAGCAGACCTCAATGAAAGTGCCTTCATAGCGCAATTCTAGGCCCAATCTCTCTCTTTAAACCCCAAGGACTTGTTCACGGGGTCCCCCTGCTCCCAGGGCACCCCCGCCCGCGCCTCCCCATGCTCTGTCCTTCCCCAGGTTCACAGATAAGGCGACCGAGGCGGCCCAGGTGTGGGCCCGCAGCGCACTCCAGCCACGCGGCAGCCGCGCCCTGGAAGTGTCCAAGCCCGCAGCCTCCTGCTCAGCAGCGGATGCGCGCACAGACCTGGCCGCTGGGCAGTCATGTGGTCAAAGGGGAGGGTTCAGACGGCTTCCTCGTGGCCACAGCTCAGCACACCCGCTCCTACTGGGCACAGGTGCCGCCAGGCCCACACGGCTGATGGAGGACAGATCCAGCTCCGAGACTCAGGGGCCGGTGCAGCCGCGAAGGCACCATCCCCAACATCGCCGCCCAGCGCCCACTCCATAGCCTCCTGCACCTGCCCTCCAGGCCACCCCCCATCCACAGACCCAGGGGCAGCAGGTCATCCTGTGCAGCTGTGCCCATCCCCGCCCCAGGACAGGAGCCGGGGCACGGATGCCAGGCTGCGGGCGTCTGATCCCCCGGCCGCTCTGACCACAGCACCGCTCCTCAGCCTCGGCCTTGAGGCAGGACCGTCCTCGGCTTACCCGGCTGACCGTCCCCATCTCACACCCCATTCGCCTTCACGCCATCAAGTCTCCTACACTTTCTTCTCTCTCAACAGCCTGTTTTTAAACCCCCATGTCCCCAGGTCCCTGAGGCCGGGAAGAGTGACCACAGGCCCCCTGGGAAAGGTATCCACTTCCATTGCCCATTCCACCTTCTGTGGGTGTGGGGTTGGAAGTGGAGGGGGGTGGTTTTGCCTGTTCTTAGGAGAGCAGGGACAGACAGGGAGCCTGTAGTTCAGAACCACTGTAGCCAACGTGCCGGTGAGAAAGATGGGACAAGCTTCCAAGGCAGACTTGGGGGAAACGGTGACCTCGGGCTCCCACATGAATGTACACGGCCGAGCACCAGCCACCCCCACTCCCCCAGGTGGACCTACGGACACGCAGGGCAGCCCTGGTGGCCTGCAGGGAGCTTTGCAAACAAAGGAACGACTGGTACTGGCAGAGGCGTTTCCACAGGGCCTCCGTGAGGACACGTGGTCACTGCTCTTCCTGGACTCGTGTTCATGTGATTTGGGCAGCACACGCAGAGCGTGTTCATACCCACCCATGTGCCCGGGAACACGTGTCCACCCGAGCAGGATTCCCCTGGGAGAAGCGGGTGCCACCAGGTCCTGCCGAAGGAACAGCCCCCAGCTCAGAAAGCTCCCCGGCCCCCCGCTGCAGACAGGTATGGGGGACCCCCTGCACCAAGAATTTCAACTGTGCCAGATCCTTGGGTGCCTGAACCTGCCTCCACTCCTGGCTCCCAAGCGGAGGAAAACACAGGCCAGACTCTGGGAAGGGGCTCCGGAGCGCCTCTCCCTGCTATCAACAGTTTGGAATTTACACTGGCCCTTTACATCATTACCCGCCTCTTCACAGCTTTTTAGGACCTTAATGCAAACCGTATGCAGAGCTGCCTGCTCGCCAAGCCCCGCCAGCAGCTGCCTTCGGATTGGCTCCTGCCGGATGGGAAATAGAGGTCTCAGAGGGGAAAAAACAACAAACAGATCTCTTGTCTACAAAGCAGAACTCAAAACATTTTTCATGCATTCTAGGCTGCTCTAGAAGCAGCAGGCTGTTTAAAAAAAAAAAATACCTGGCCCAAATTGAGCATTTGCTTGACATGATGGAAACGTGAGTGCTATTTTCTGTTATATCGCCCTATTCTACATCGACAAGAATATATTTTTTCCCTGTTCCCAACTGATTTCACAGTAGTGAACTCCGTTTATGAATTATCTGACACATTTCTTGCAATTCTTCTGACAACAGTGCTCAGTGGAAATTTCAAGGCCCCTCTCTTCTGACAAGTAGAAATATCAATATTTGAATAAATTGTGGATTTTAAACTCCTCACTCTGATGCGTCACAGCAAGGAAGACTGAATTCTTCTTTTACCGGGTCTAATCCCCCTGAGCCCCGGGAAGAATCTGTATGCGGCGTTTCATTACAAGAAAGCACTACTGAGTGACATTTGAAACACACATCTAAGTCGACCTGATGAAGTTTACTTCCTTCCAACAACAAACAGCAGCTCTGTGTTAGTCCCCCTTCCCCGCAAAGAGCGGCACAAGCGTGGTGTCTGAGCAAAAAGCCGAAATGTTGATTCACAAATTGACAGGCCAATCTTTAAACAAATGGGCTTCTTGGGGGAAGAGCACGGCTTTGTTTGAGCCAAGCATCTCTCGAGCGCCCGACGGGAACATTCTGGCCTGATTAGAAGGGACTTGTTAGGTCCGCAGACACTCAGGCCCCACGTTTTAACAAGCATGCAAAGAAAACAGGGGGAGATAACAAAACATTGTCATTACCGTCCCCCGTGTCTCCATGTGCCTTCGAGCCCTTGCACACATCTCCTCTGGCAGCTCACGCGTGGTCAGGCGCCCCGCACCAGCCAGGGAGGTCCCCCAGCAAGGAGGCTCTCTGAGTGCGCACGGGACCGATGGGCTGGGGGGAGTGGGCGCCTCCGGCCGCATCCTCGCCTCTTCGTGGGTGCACACACATTCAGAGCATCGCTGAAACACCCCACGGCCTGCACCACGTGATGGATGGCCCGCGTTTTCCCGGGGACAGCTGGCAGAGCTGCCGCCTCCAAACCAACCCTTGTGGTCCCAACACCACAGCCACAGCACCCCAGAGCCACAGCTCCTCGAAATGCCTTCCTTGTAAAACCAAATACCAAGATACCAGCCGGAGGAAAACCTCTGGATCCTCAGGGAGGGGCATCAGGACACAGGTGGCCACCTGCGAGGGGAGCAGAGGGGCTGGTCACTAGGAGCTGCACTGGGGCAGCGGCCCGGGGCGGGCTGCTCGGGACCGGCCCCAGCAATGCCCAGGGCCCGGGGCGGGGGCTGCCCTTGGCCTCAGTTTCCCCATCTGTGCAAGGCCGTTGTACTGCCTGCTCTTCCAGTCAGTCCATGCGTGGCCAGGCCCGGCTGCTGTTCTCCTATCTGAATCCCATGTTCTTGTTCCCAGAAAAGCTTAAGCCGGAGCACGTCCAGCCAAAACCTGTATTCATTAATCTCATTGCTATCCTTTGTGCAAACCCTGCCAGAAAACTCTGGATTCATCATCATGACGTCCCTCATCCTATGGATGGGAAAACCAGGCCTGGGGGCTCACAAGCTCATGTCTCATCTCAGAAAAGTCCAGGGGTCCCCAGGAGGGGAGGCTCCTCTCAGGGGGCTGGGCCAGGGCCAGCGGGGACCCCCCCACGCCACCCTACATCCAGGCCCAGCTTGAACAGGAGCCGAGGTGGAGGGCCCCGTGCCGTCTGGACAAAGGGCATCTGTGAGTCTCCCTGGCGCTGGATGTGGACGGGCCGGGAGGCCTCTGGGAGGACGGCTCCCAGACCCACTTCCCGACAGCCGGACATGGGGGGACACGGGCTGGCGACCTCTGCTCTCAAGCCCCGTTAGCAGACAGTCTCCTGTGCAGGGTGCTTTCTTATTCCAGACATTAACACGCAGCCCCAGAGTGAAAACACATACTCCAGCAGCGAAAAAACTGGGGCAAGTCAGGGAGAAAAATGCAAAAAGCAACTGCAGAGCCTAGCCGGTCCTCCTGCCAAGACGGGAGGTGCGGGCATCTCGCTGTCCTGGCCGCTGGCACGTTTGCCCGGGGCCCAGGGAAGGGCTGGGTCAGTCTAAACGGGGTCTTTGTCCACCCTTGTCCCAAGTGGTCACGTGACGCCTCCATGTCAATCAAGGCCCTCTGCCCAGTCCCCAGGGGCAGGAGCAGCCTGAGGCGTTGACGGGGGGAGGATGCCTGGGTGCCTTCGTCCACCTAAATGGAAGGGCAGGGGTCGCACTGGCCTGCACTGTGCTGGGACCCTTGGGGGCAGACCCCAGGTGGGGACCCTGGCTGGAGGCTTCCGGCCACCCCGGCCCTGCCCATCACACACCCAGGCCACCTGCCCGCTCCCCCCAGCAAGCAGGGCGTCACGTGAAGAGTGCAGGACCATGTAGGGAGGAAGAAGGAACCAAAAAGGAACCCCAGACTCACCCTGAGCACCCGTCAGGTCTGGGATAGGCAGGGAGAGAGAGAGAGGGGAACAGAGCTGGGCGGGACTCGGTCCCTGCACCTGGGGAGTGGGGTGCACCGTGGGCAGCGCCCCTGGACTGGGCGCCTGACCGAGCACAGGGCCCCAGACACACGTCTGCTGCCCCAAGAGGTCAGGGGGCCCGGTGCGCTGGGTCTGTTCTGGCTTCCCCAACAGAACCAGGGCGGAGACAGGTGGGTGGCAGACACAGGAAACTCGACGCCCGTTCGTAGAGTCCATCTCACAGCCTCGATGGGCTCCAGGCGCTCTGTGATGGGTGTGTGCTCAGCTGCTTCAGTCGTGTCCGACTCTGTGTGGCCCTCTGGACTACAGCCTGCCTGGCGCCTCTGTCCACGGAGCTCTGTAAGGGGTGGCCTCATCTAAAGAGAACTGCCAAGGACCCAGGGCCCACAAATGATGATGGCGAGTCCTTGCCTTGGCATCTGGGACAGGAAACAGGGCGGTCGTGAACTGCACACACACGGGTGCGCACACACACACACACACACACACAGGGTAACCAAGCGGAGGTGGCTGTGGCTGGGATTCCACCCAGGGAGCCTGCTCACAGGAGGTGTGACTCTCCATGAAGTTTGTTGTGACGAGGAGGAGCCCAGACACCCCACGCTGGGAGAAGCAGCAGCCAGGACGCTGGAAAAGCTGTGCCCACAGATGGCTGGGCATGTGGAGGCAGGCACAATATTTTATCTAAATATCCCAAAGCAAACATATTCGCGCACGACACCCAGCACACAGCCACCTGAAGACACCGGGTGCTGGCTCGTGCTTCTTCCGATCTGCCTAGAAATGCGTGTTATGTCAAATTCTCGGCAGAATAAAGATGAGACGGGACCGGCAGAGGGGGCGGCTTCAACCCCCTGGGAGTCTGGCTCCTTCTCCCGTGAGTAGGGGGAAGCCCCTGGGGGCCACCCCTGGGCCCACACGATTTGCTCATCAAAAAATCAGGGTGACCCCCATTTCTCAGACACGGCAGGTGAGGTCCAGGGAATGAGATGGGATCCCCCAGGGCCTCGGGGTGAAGGCAGGGTCTGAGAAACACCCCAGAACCGGCAGAGGACCCGAGGGCAAGGCCCCCGCTGTTACCCCAGAGGCGAGGGCCCCACAGGGAGGCCGAGGAGAGGGGACAGGCACTCGGAACAGCACCATCAGGACGGGGGGACGCACTGTGCCCTCATCAGCTCCAAGGCCCTAGGCGAGCTGCTCTCCCGTCAGCCAGTCTCCCCGTCTGTGAAACGGGAACCACCTGCTCCTCTGTGTTCCCTGGTAGGCTTCCACATGAATGCAACGGGACGACAGAGGAAGCGCACTGTACACCCCCCTCGGCCCTGAGCGTGCGAGCATCACCGGCGCGGTCATAAGCTTCTGCTCTTGAAGCGCTCTGCGACAGCGTGAAGAGGAGTGGGTGTGGGCCATCGCGCGCTGTTTGGGAGCCAACCCCGATGGCTCAGGGAGGCATCTGAGAGCTCCGGGATGGGAAGCGCCCCATGAGTGAGGGCTCAGGGCTCAACTGCGGTGGCTGGGGTCGGTCACATCTCAGGGGCCCACCGGGGCACAGCTGAAGTTGGGGGGACACCCCCAACCCCAACCTCAAGCACAGCTCAGGGCCTGGCCACTGGGGCCCTGGGAATGAAAACTCAGCTACCCTGGGGACCCCCGGAACTGATGGGGCTCCTGCTTATCCGAGGGCCCCAGGGCCACGTCGGGTCAGAGGTCAGTTCCAGTCCCCCAGGAGTCCTCTGCAGAGACAGAGCCAAGGAACCCCAGGTGGCCTCAGAGGGGCAGACCTCCTGCCCCAGCAGCACCCCTTGAGCAGGGGCTGCAGGCTGTGGGTGAGGGTCCGGAGACCCCAAGGTCACATCCAGGCCCCAGATGCCAAAATGCCAGCTGGGAAAGGTCCCAACAGGGAAAGAGTTAGCAAGAAGCACAGCAGATCTGTAAACACAAACGCAGAACAAAAACCCACTTCCTTCCCATATTCCAAGTGGAAGACATCTGATGCGTATCTGTCACTTAGGTGCTTAATTACAGACAGGATAGGCTTTCACTTTGAGAGCATCCAGCGAGGGGGAAAGGGACAGAACCACGAAGTTTATCCCAAACAAGCTGAGATGGTCTGAACTATGAATACCAGTGGGGTCTGAGCAAAGGATCATTTCAGCAGAAGCATCAGACTTGCTGCCTGGTGATGCCGAATCTCACGTGAGGTCCAGGAGGCTCCGCACTGGCTGGGGGGCCCTCCCTCTGCGTAAGCTAAGAGAGCGGAAGGGGTGGTATTAGTGCGGTAATAACCCTAGTCCAGACGTTACTGAGCTCCCCTGGCCTGGGGCCCCCTGTGGGGCAAGGGCTGCTCCCAGAAGGTGATGACTCTCCAAGAAATCACTAAGCCCCCTGTGAGGCGAGGACCCATCCCTGCTGCTTTGCAGATGCAGAAACAGAGGCTCAGAGGCATGGGAGTGACTTGCCTCCTCCCCTCATACACACACACACACACAGCTGACCTTTCAGCTCCTCCCTGCGTCGGTGGGGTTAGGAGACGCAGGAAGCAGTGTCCTCCCAACACCCGCCCCCTCCTCACCCGTAAGACACCTCCAAGGCTGAGGGTTCAGAGACCAACCCAGCCCAACATGGATGCTTCAGGCGCCACATCACAGCTGCAGAAGACCAGGCGGGGTCCAGGGGCTGAGTCCCGCCACGCCCCCTCCTCACCCGTCACACTTACAAAGGAACAACTGAGTCAGGGGACAAGTCAGGTGTTCACAAAGCCTTGTGTCAAACCTAACTTGGGGAATCTAAGAAAGAACTCTAGACTTAGAGGAAGATCAGAAGTCAAACTGGACCACCGGACTAAGGAGAAGGTGTTAGGAAAGTAACAGAGCTGCCATCTCCACGGTCCCAACCTCCTCTGCAGGGCACCCGCGGGGACCCTGTGGGTCACGCTGACTGCTCAACCATGACCGGCTCTCCCCACCCCACAGGTCAGAGCCGTCAGGAGTGGAGCCCAACACGTGCGCACGCACGCACGCACACACGTGTGTGCACTCGTGCACGTGCGTGCGCCTGGGAGGGGATCTGGGCTCGTGGGGTGGGTAGGAGCATCCTGGCCCACAGAGGAGGCTCCCTTTCTGTGCAGAGACCTGCTGGCCCTTCGCCCTCGGTGACCAGCCCAGCCTCTTCTTTAAGCCCTGTGACCTGTGCCTAGCATGGTCCTTGGCACACAGCAGGCAGTTCACAGATGCGTGAGCCAGGCCCTGGCAGAGGCTGGAGGTGACTCCCCAACCACGCCGCCCAGGTCAACATGCCCTGGGCATCACAGGTGGAAGGGAGCCTCATCCTGGATGCTGCAGGCGGAGGGGAGGGGGGCACCCAGACACGACTGAGATGCGTGAGGTCAGCCGGAGGGCAGGCGCCACAAAGCACGGGCCGGGCTTGAGAGCCAGCAGGCGGAGGCAGTGACCGAACTGTCTGGCATCAAGATCTGCAGGGTATGGAAGAGCTCTGCTGAAGAAGCAGTATTTGAACTGAGCCTCTGAATTAGAGCTCAGACTGGGATGAGCAGAGACGGGGAAGGTGTCTGAGGCGGAGAGACCAGCGTGGGCCAAGGCAGGCGGGGGGTGCTGGGGACCCACAGGTGATGGGACCACCCGGGGAGGGGCCGGTGGAGTGACCAGGCCACGCGGTGAGGCTGGCCTTCAACTCTCCACCCCCGAGGAGCCCGGAAACATTCCAGCGGCCCCTGCCCCTGTGTGTAAAGGGCAGACAGCTCTCCCCTCGCTCTGACCACAGGAGACCGGGTGGAACCCCAGGTGCTCGTCTGGGAACAGAGCCTGGAAACCACTCCAAGCCTTGAGGGGTGCCCAAGTCCTCTGGGCCCCAGGAGCCTCCTCTGCAGGAACAGGGTGCTCAGTAAATACTGAGCAATGAATGAAGCAGAAGAAAAAACAAAAGAAAGGAACCCAAGTGCATCCCTGAGCCCCTCCAGGTGTCTGCAGCAAACATCTGGAGGAGGGCACTGGCTGCCCTTGCTGCCCAGGTGCTGGAGGACCTGGAAACACCAGGAAGAGACTGGCCCCTTAGGACCCACGGGATGGTGTGGACACCACCACAGGGCAGAATGTCAACTGGCCTCCCCGGAGAGTGGCTAGCTCCTTTGATGGACCAAGAAAGATTAAGGAAAGGAGAAAAAGCAGACCTGGATTATGAAAGCTCAGAAGAATCACAGAGAGCAGTACTTCTGAGCGCACCCAGATGGACGGAGCCCACACGAGGGTTACGGCCCCAAAGGGTATTCCACGGAATCAGATGCTCTGCGGGGCAGGAAGGGCTGGGCACGCTGCCAAGTGCCTGGTGGGGCTGGCAAGAATTCGGCAGAGTGACTGGGGTCAGCTGTGCTGCAGGAGGGGTCTCCAGGCTCAGCGTTCCCTGAACCCCAGACTCCTCCTCTTCAAAAGGGAATCCACTGGCCCCCAGAACGCTGCTGTGAGGCTGGGGTGGCCCCAGGGGACCGCGGGCAGAGAGGGACAGCCAGGAACACCCGCTCGCGTGCCACTGGGGCAGAGCTGAAGACGCACCAGCGAAGACCAGGAAGCTTGGCCTCCGAGGCTGCCAGTGTACACTCGAACACGAGGAAGCACAGCAGGTCTGACCCAAGAGCCCGGGTGAGAGTCACTTTCTAGGATAAAAAAAAGCTTCAGCTTGTCGGGAACAAAGTGAAACGTGAAGGGACCACGAGGTAAGGGGGTGCCTCTGACGTGGGCAGGGCCGTGCACAGGGCCACGCGCAGCGGTGTGGAGGGGGCTCTGCCCAGGCAGGAAGACACTGGCTGGCACCCCTGGCCTGCTCCCACAGGACGCCAGCCGAGACCTTACTGCCCAGCGTCACAGCCAGACAGGACAGCGAACATGCCTGGGGGCAGGGTCACCCGGGCTCGAGAACCTGGGGGCACCCACTTGGCAGAGGACACCAGACGGACCTCACTGAGCCTGCAGACAGAGGCCACCGGCTGCGACCTGCCGCCCTCGGGAGAAGGCCCCAGGCCATGGCTCCCCTTCGGAGCCCTCTGTCAGGTCCACCTTCACACCCGCCAGGTGGGGCCTCGCGAGGCAGACCCAGGGGGTCTCAGTGGAGCAGCTCCCAGCTGAGACCCTGTCCTCTCCTGGGTACGTGGCCCCCAGCCCAGAGGGCCAGAGTCGTGTGCCCTGCTAGAAAGCCCAGTATGACCCGCACCTGAGGGCTGCTATCAACACCCCCAGAGGCTCAGAGGCATGGGGTCTCCAGAGACACCCTGACCCCCACGCCTGCCCTTTCACCCCAAACTTGCCTGGCGGCCAAGGTCGGCCACCGCCCGGCCCCCACTCCCTTGCCTCAGCCTGTGCCTGCCCTACATGGCACTCGCCGCGGACACGCCACCCCTGTGGACCCCCGGGGAGGCAGGGCCAGCAGGCCTCTCCCAGGACAGCCTGGCAGGCCGGCATGTGTGGGGCTGAGTCAGCACTTGCCGATCCATAGAGAAGCTCTACACACTCCCACTGGGGCCTCACCCGGAGGCCCTGGAATTCTCTGCTGCTGGACCAGCGCTCCCTCTGACAGAGGCCCTCCTGCTCAGCTGTGGCCCCCAGAACCTCTGTACCCACCAGTACTCAGCCAACCCCTGCTCATAGGTGGGCCCACCAGGCAAGGCAGACCCCCTGGACCAGGGCACAGACAGCCGAGACGGTGTACCCCAGACAGCAGAGCGGGTTGGCAGGGCGGCCGGACGGCGTTGCCCCCATCCCAACTGCAGGAGGTCACGTGCGTCCACAGGACCCTTGGTGTCTGCTATTTCAGGCAAACTCTGCTAAGCAGATAGCAATTTAAAATCTGTGCCCTGCCTCACACCCTGCAAGCCCTGAAGGGCAGGCCTGGTCCTAGGCAGCTCTGTCAGTATCTATGAGGCGCAGTGAACCCCACGGGGGCAGGACTGGTCCGGGGCTGATGAGCCTCCACTGAGTACCCTGAGTCTTGAGTCCCTGAACCCTGAACTGTGCTATGAGACCAGGGCCCTGGGACCCCGGGGCGGAGCCAGGAGCTGCCCACATCTTACAGAAGGAAAGGCTGAGGCCCAGGTGGGACAGCCCAGGTGACCGGCTGACACCGCAGTGAGGGTCCCAAGAAGGCAGGCAGTGAGGGGGTCCTCTCTACAGACCACCGCATGGCGGGAGGGTCCCAGGTGGGCCGGAGGAGGCCACAGCCCATACTGTGGCCTGTCAGGCCCGTATGCACACAGACCTTCCTCCCACACTTTCCTGGGACCCTGGGCTCCCCTGTGTCCCACCCCCCAGATCTCAATTTCTCTCTCAATAGATACGCTGCATGAGATGCCCAATGTGGTCCCCCCAGGGGCCAAACCAGCAGGGTCCAGTTAGGGTGCAGGGCACAGGCACGTCCTGCCCACAGCAGCAGCAGCAGCAATGACAGTTATCATTGTTGTTATTATTTTAGACTCAGAACCAGCAGCAATAGCTGGGGTCACTGAGCGCTGACCAGTTGGGCCTGAAGACTGGGTACACTGCCCCCTCAGCCCCCTCTCACTTCAGTGTAAATGACACAGTCAGTCTTGTTATCTGCTCCTCAGAAGATAGTCAAAGCCATGGTTTTTCCAGTAGTCATGTATGGATACGAGAGTTGGACTACAAAGAAAGCTGAGCACCAAAGAATTGATGCTTTTGAACTGTGGTGTTGGAGAAGACTCTTGAGAGTCCCTTGGACTGTAGGGAGATCGAACCAGTCCATCCTAAAGGAAATCAGTCCTGAATATTCATTGGAAGGACTGATGCTGAAGCTGAAACTCCAATACTTTGGCTACCTGATGTGAAAAACTGACTCATTTGAAAAGACTCTGATGCTGGGAAGGATTGAAGGCAGGAGGAGAAGGGGGTGACAGAGGATGAAATGGTTGGATGGTATCACCAACTCAATGGACATGAATTTGAGTAAACTCTGGGAGTTGGGGATGGACAGAGAGGCCTGGTGTGCTGCAGTCCATGGGGTCGCAAAGAGTCCGACACAGCTGAGAGACTGAACTGAACCTCAGAGGACAAAACTCCAAGGCTCAGGAAATTTAATTGTCCCAAATCACAGTCTGGAAATGATGGAGCAGCATCAAACCCTGGGCCTTCTGACTCAGAACACGTGGATCCATCCATATACAGGGTGGTCTGGGCCAGCAGGTGAATGCAGCCTGGTCAGGGGGGCAGACCGGCCAGGTCCCCAGCCCCGCCCAAGCCCCCCCAGGCCCCAGCCAAGGTCATAGCCACGCCCCGTAGACCTACAGCCACGCCCACAGCCCTGTCAGGGCCACAGCCACGCCCACAGCCACGCCCGTATGTCTACAGCCCCGCCCCTCATCCTGCCCACAGTCCTTCAGGGCCCCAGCTCCGCCCACAGCCCCGCCAGGCCCCAGCCAGGTCCCTAGGTCTGCAGCCTCGCCCACAGCCGACGAGATGCACGCACCCACGTTTTCCGTAGCAGCTGCGTGAAAGGACCACTCAACAGCAGATTCATTTTCCAAAAGGCCTTCCTGAAAATCAAATTAGTGCATGTGGAGATAAAGTATCAATAGATGCTAAATAAAACACAGCCCATCCTGCACTGCTCTGAACAGATGTTTCCAGGAGCTACAAATCCGACACAAAGTCCTGCTCACCACCCAGCTCCTTCCCTGACCACATATGCTGGGATTTGAGAAAGTCTACCTTCAGGAGTTAGGGACAAAGACAGTGTCCTCAGCCCCGCTGGCATTAAATGCCCATGGATATATTAAGGCTGGAATCTGTGTGGTAACAATCCCTGATGCATTTGGAACACCCTGATTCAAAAAAACTGAGCAGGTAAAGCTTGTAACCTCGGGACGCAGGATGAGTCAAGTACAGGTGATTTAAGAGGGCTGAGGACACTGCATTTAACTGGGAGGAATTTCAGTTCCTTAGAAGGCACCTCACTGCTTCCCGAAGCACCCACTGCCAGCCACTCGTTCATTCATTGAAAAAGAACACGGTCCAGACCCACGCAGGTAAAACACGGGCAGGAGCACCTCACCGTCCACCAGTGGGGACCAGAAAGGGGGGTGTGCGAGGCTGAGGGTGGCATACAGGACCCTCCGTGAGGGGCGGGAACGAGCCCAAGGAGCAGGCAGAGGGGAGGAGGGACTTCATGGGTGGAAGATTCAGGAACCGCAGACGTGGGATCTCAACGGGCAGAGAAGAGCTCACACAGCCTGGCAGCGCGGAGGCTGTGATCAGGGCTGGATCCAGGGAGTCAGCACCCCAGAGCGTGAAGTCAAAGACTGATGATCCAACCCAAGAGCCTCAGGTCACACTGGGCACCACCGGAAGCGCCCAGAGCTGGGGGTGGAGGGAGCCCGAGTGGGGCTGGGCAGAGAGGGCCTGCCCCCGGCCCAGGAAGTCCGAGAAGAAACCAGGTACAACCCACAACCGCCCAACCCCGCCACCCCCACTGGAGAGTGTGTGAACAAACGCCGGGAGAACTGTGCACCAGGGCTCCAGTGGACAGTGAGGCCACCTAAGCGCAGGCAGCAGGGCCCTGGATGCCTCGGGGAGGGCCCGGGACTGTTGCCCACAGCCTGCACTGACCAAACCTGCCATGCGGAGGCCGGTACTCCCTGGAACTGGGCTCGAAAGCCAACCCTTGGAGGGCGCCTGATGCAGGGCTTCCCAGAGCTCCCGAGGGACAAGAGTGTGTCCGTCTCCCCCACCCCTCTGAGTGCCGAGGAGGCTGTGAGAGACAGGAGGAAGCACGTCCTTTTCTGTCTCACCCTGTTTTTAATGAAGCCAGAAAAGCGGAGCAGCCAACGACAGTAAATTCAGGAGCTCACTTGCCTGGTTAGTGTAACCAAACAGGCTCCACAGGTGGTGGGACACACGGAACGCCTGCGTCTGGAACATCACTCTGGACAAACCGCGCAGCCACAGAGGTCAGCGTCGGCACCAACCTCCCCTCATCGCACATGGTGTCCGCTCTGGCCTCCCAGATTTTTAAGTCAAAAATGGACTCAACATAGTTCTCAACTGAATTAGTGCATAAAAGTTCTTGGTTTTCCCATAAACACTGAGATTTCAGAGTAACAAGGCCCAGAACATTCTCCAGGCAGTGGTAACACAGCAAAGCATCATTGGTCTAAACGGAGAGAGGAGATCCCAGAGGCCTTGAGGCCACAGAGGTGAGGTCCGGTCTGCTTCACGCAAGAGCAGCCTGACCCAGGGCCACCCCGACAGCGCCTCCCGTGGCCGCACTCAGGCACCGGCGGGAGCTCATCACCTCTGGGACCGTCCTTGTGCCCAGGCTGAAAGCTTGGAACCTGGGGTAGTGCCTTTCTCTACCGTCCTGCCCTACTTCTGGCCATCACTGCCCTGAGACAAGGCCTCAGACTCCTGAAGACAGTCACATACGCCATCCTCCAGGTCAGGGCCCTGGAGGCTGAGTCACAGACAGTGAGGTCTGGATGGTAGGACCACCGACCTGCCCTGTCCCCTGGAGGGGTGGGGGGCTAGTGCACTCAGGAAGGAGCCAGAGATGGAGTGGAAGAATCCTTACATGGTGAACTAGACTTCTGCTCCATCATTTACACATCGTCATGTGCTTTTTAGAGACCGTGACGTTCCCAGCCCAGCTCTGCTTTGCGTCTGCTTCTGCAGGGCGCACTCCTTCGGCTACCAGAAATACACTGAGTGGGCAGGGGGGTGCAGGGGGTGGACGGGGGATGAGCTCTAACAGGAACTGTCACCATTCGGAGCCACTCCACCCACGTCCTGGAAGCACATAACATCCAGCACAGGAAGCGATGCCTTAGGTCAATTTCAGATGCTAATGACTTACTCAGAAACCTAACCGATGTGTAATACATCTGAATCACTGTAAAAAGGATCATAAAAATAACTGATGCTCAATCTACAAGTTCTTTGAAAATACTTATACAAAGATGCAAAAATCACCTATAAACTTATTACACACAGCTAATCACAATTACTGGGGCTTCCCAGGTGGCGCTAGTGGTAAAGAACCCGCCTGCCAATGCAAGAGACAGAAGAGACGCGGGTTCGATCCCTGGGTCAGGAAGGTCCCCTGGAGGAGGGCATGGCAACCCACTCCAGTGTTATTGCCTGGAGAATCCCATGGACAGAGGAGCCTGGTGGGCTACAGTCCATGGGGTCGCAAAGAATCAGACACAACTGAGTGACTTGGCACACACACATGCAATCACAAATGCTAGTCTATTTCCTCACAGGGGCTTCCCAGGTGGCTTAGTGGTAAAGAATCTGCCTGCAATGCCAGAGACCTGGGTTCGATCCCTGGGTTGGGAAGATCTCCTAGAGAAAGAAAATGGCAACCCACTCCAGTATTCTTGCCTGGAGAATCCCATGGACAGAGGAGCTTGGCAGGCTACAGTCCACAGGGTTGCAAAGGGTCAGACATGATTGAAGTGACTTAGCATGCACTCTTATTTCCTCATAGCTCCTTATCCATATATTTTTAATTGGGATCATAGAGTATATACACCTTTATATCCTTTCCACTTCACTGTATGCAGTAAGAATGCTTCTGATTTATTCAGTAGTCTACATTTTAAATGGCTGCCTCATCGTCCCTGGGATAGGACATGGGGCTGCCTACTTTTTATCGTGATAACAACACAATGAACCTCTTCACTCATAGATCTGCATTGCTTTATTGGCAATTCTCTGATCTGTCATTGCGTCAATACTGGTTGACATGGCCATTCCAGTCTCTCCTGTAGACTTTTCATTTCTTTCGTTTTCTTCTCGACATCAGCGGTTATGTTTTGTCACATTCACAGCTAGTGTCATTAGTGGGAGACTGAGGAGCCCCTGCAGGCTGAGCCTCTCGTGGGTCTTGAACGAGGGTCCCCCAGCAGTGCCCGGCCAGAGACATGACAGCTTCATTCCTGGAAAGGATGGTGTTTCACTCAGCCAGTGGAGAGCTGGGACTAATATGGACACATGCAAGGCTATGCAAACATTTGTAGGAGAACGGCCTCCTTAATAATGCATCGTGAAGACCTGGTGATGAGTTGTTAAAACACATAAGATGGGAATTGAATTTAAAGCCAAGACATTCAAGTCGGTAACATATCTGGGTGGGTGGACCCCTGACCCGTTCTAAGAAGGCAAGCCAGACGCCTGGCGCCACATTTAGCCCCCGAGGGAGGCTCTCCGAGCGTGGTGACTGGATTCAACGTGGCTTCGTTAGGACACACACGGAGCTATTTCTCTGCTAGGAGAAGAGGGTCTGCGCCCCTCAGCGGCTACAAAGGTGTCACAGAACTAGAGGCCACACAACTACAGGCTCACTTCTGGCTGTGCACAGAACGGCGTTGAAAGCAGAAAAGGTAACACCCTGGGGATACTTTTGACAGGAGGTCAGCCTGGGCCCGGGTGCACTCTGGGGCCTCCCTTGGAAAGGAGGGGAGGTCTGCACGCGGCTATGTGGCTCTTCGTGTTCACTACAGACCCCCATAACCACAGGGGACCCCACACAGCCCTACACACCCGCCTGCCCTGCCGTGGTGACATTACCTGTCATCCCCGAGAACTGGGCCCCCAGACAGTAGACACCAAATAGCTCCAACTGTTGGCTGGCCTGTCCAGGCTGGCCGTGAGCTGTCTGAGGGCAGGGCCCATGGTCTGTCTCGTTCTGGATGGCTCCTCTCAGGCCTGATGCAGAGCCGAAAATCAGAAATGTGCTCTGAATTTTAGAAAAACATGGGGGACTTTCATCATGCCCTTTCCCACTCTTGTTCCAGCAGCCTCGGGACAGCCAGTCTGGGCCCGCTGGCCACTCCAGCCACAGAGACGAGGCAGGCCAGATACATGCTGCCGCTTTTACACAGAGAGACCTACTGGCCCCCCGCCTCCTGGCCTGCTCCAGCCGGCTGTCCCCAGGCCCCTGAGCAAGGCAGGAGGGGGTCTCGTCCCCTGAGCGGTGCCCTGAGGGCTTTCCAGGAGAGCCCAGCTGGTCTCTGGGGAGCCCCTGGGGCCTGGCACCAGGTCGGGCCTCTTGAAGGCCCGCTCCCCAGAAAACACAGCTGTCCTGAGAGGGGACCAAGCGTGATCCAACAGTCCTCTGCAGCCAGTAAGTCCAGGAGACTGTGTCCATCTCCCCTGATGTGGGGCCCACAGGGGTGGAGGCAAGGGCAGCGTGCAGGGAAGCTGGCTGCCCCGCCAAGCATGAAGGCAAAAACGCCCAGCGGGCAGGAGCCCCGTCGGTCCCTGGGAAGTCATTTGACTTTCTAAGTAACCTCTCCAAAGCAAGAGGCGCTGCAATCGCTTATCATAACTAAATGGGATCCAACGCTAAGTCGGAGGCCTTAGTGGATAACCCGGGGCCTTCGCTGGTGAAGAGTGGAATCAAGAACCTCAAGGGAAGAAGCCCCAGCATTGGGGAAGCAATCTGCTAGCCGCGGCCCCATTGCCTGGAGCCACGAGGAAAGGCCCTGCCCCGTGTCTTCGGGAGGAGCACACCCCATACGTCTCAGGGCTGCCACTGATCTGACGGTGCCACGCCGAGATCGATGGCTCCTCTCGGAGAAACTAAAGCCGCGCTTTCAAAGCTTCTATTTATCTGTCACCTTCACAGTATACTCCCATCGCCCGCAAGATCCAGCGTCACCGTCTCCAAGGCTGACGTGGGGAGCGCGGCTGGGAGGAGCACTGAAGCCAGGCTCCCCTGCCCGGCGGCCACCCAGGAAACACTCCACGGGGCGCACTTCACGTCCCAGACCACAGAAACTGACTGAAGTCAGGCTGGCCACCACTGGGCCGACACCATGAAGTTCAAGAAACTGGGAAACTAGCTTCACCAGCCAGGCTGTGGCTGCAGGCTCGGGTTTACAGAAACAATTAGAAACAGCCGCCCTCCTCAAACACCGCAGCTGGCGCCTATAACCAAGACAAACAAACTTCGCCTGTCTCTCCTGTTTCCCTCTTTTTTTGTTCAATTTCAGAATGCTCAGTGTACCAACAAGGCTGGGGAGCATTTCACTCTTGACTGGGTGCGGTAAGATTGCTAATCAGGATTACTTGATTCAGTCAACACCGACTTCAATAAAAAAAAAAGACCCCCCCCCCAAATTATCATAAATATAGAGAAAGAGCGGGCAACGGTGACAGGTGATTAAAATCTCATTCACTTGGAATCAGTCTGATTCGTGAAGGCAGGGGCGGTCAGCCCAGTTCCGCGTGCAGTCATCTTTGCGGGGCTCTTGAGAGGACTGGCACGCACCGGACCATGAGGGCCCCACAAACCAGAAACGTGGGGCCCCGGGAACAGGCTGGGAGGCAGGACCGCTGTGAGCCACGCGGAGTGGGGTTGCAGGGGTTTCAGGGGGCTGCTCGAGCCAGGAGGGGTGCCCAGAGGGGCACACGGAGAGTCTGGCTCTCAGCAGGAGCGCTGGAAACTCAAGACTGACAGTGAGCATTCAGAAACATTTCCAGGACTGAAACCAGCCTGCTCAGCATTAGAGACAGCATTCGACTGAGCCAAAGTTATTCCTTCACACATGAGAAGGAAGGTGGATCTTGAAACCCTCGCAAGCCACTGAGGGTGGCATGGATCCTTTTCCAGGCCCCTTGGTCTCTGCAGGCTGAATCCCAACAGAGCTGGGGGTTCGTGGTGAGTCATTTTTAAAGACCGCCCCCCAGGGCCCCTAGATTTCTGTGCACTTCCTCAGCCCCGCGGGGTCCCACTGTGTCCATCAGCAGCGTCACAGCCAGCAGGGAGAGGGCGAGGGTGTGGACGCAGCCTGAAGGGCACCTGGGCACCCCATCCCACCCGTGCCCTGCCAGCGCCAGCCACGGGGCCTCAGCCTGGGCATGGTGCCCCCAGCACGCTCCACCCAGTGGGCTGGCACCTGCCTCTCCAACCTGTCCCCTCCCCCACCTTCCTTCTCACAGCTTCCTGGCTCAAGGGAGGACCATCTCGAGATGGAGACACAGCCCCCTGCCATGACCTCACTCACCAGACTCGAAGCGAAACTTACAGACCCCAACTCAATCTGAGTCTCAGAGAAGCAGTGAAGAATGCTTCATGCTAAGTATATCCCACGCACTATTTGGGATATACCTTTCCTAAAACGTTTCCATGCTTCTGTGAAATCCAGATTGAACTGATGGTCCTGTGCATTGTGAGGGCCACCTGAGCCCTCCCTGAGCTGGCCCCCTCCCAGCCCTGAGCCTGAGGGCACCTCCTCTGTCCCCTCAAGTCATCTTCACCCACAGGACCTGAGAGGCCTTCCCGCCCTGCAAGCAGAGACACCACTTACTCCTGGTCTGGCCCAGGGGCTCAGGGCAGCCCCACCCCACCCCCTGGGGACCAGGGCCAGCTCCTGCCTGAACAAGGAGGCCTCCTTCTCTGGCATTAGCCGTCCTTAGTGCCCTGGAGGCTGGTGTCTGGTGAGTGACAGCTGTTACTTGTACACAGTAGGTGCTCAGTAAACACCAGCTCCTCTAAATGGGCCCCTGGATGTGCACAGGGTCCCGGGGGCACCTCTTCCTGGCTGTGCTCCCTTCCAGAAGCCCTCCTCTCCTGGGGACTGTTGAAAGACACTGATTTGCAGACTACTAAGTGGCAGGCTTCTGAAAGAGATGGGAATACCAGACCACCTGACCTGCCTCTTGAGAAACCTATATGCAGGTCAGGAAGCAACAGTTAGAACTGGACATGGAACAACAGACTGGTTCCAAATAGGAAAAGGTGTACGTCAAGGCTGTATATTGTCACTCTGCTTATTTAACTTATGTGCAGAGTACCTCATGAGAAACGCTGGGCTGGAAGAAGCACAAGCTGGAGTCAAGACTGCCGGGAGAAATATCAATAACCTCAGATATGCAGATAACACCACCCTTATGGCAGAAAGTGAAGAACTAAAGAGCCTCTTGATGAAAGTGAAAGAAGAGAGTGGAAAAGTTGGCTTAAAGCTCAACATTCAGAAAACTAAGATCATGTCATCTGGTCCCATCACTTCATGGGAAATAGATGGGGAAACAGTGGAAACAGTGTCAGACTTTATTTTCTGGGGCTCCAAAATCACTGCAGATGGTGATTGCTGCCATGAAATTAAAAGACGCTTACTCCTTGGAAGGAAAGTTATGACCAACCTAGACAGCATATTCAAAAGCAGAGACGTTACTTTGCCAACAAAGGTCTGTCTAGTCAAGGCTATGGTTTTTCCTGTGGTCATGTATGGATGTGAGAGTTGGACTGTGAAGAAAGCTGAGTGCCGAAGAATTGATGCTTTTGAACTGTGGTGTTAGAGAAGACTCTTGAGAGTCCCTTGGACTGCAAGGAGATCCAGTCCTGGGTGTTCAGTGGAAGGACTGATGCTGAAGCTCAAACTCCAATATTTCAGCCACCTCATGCGAAGAGATGACTCATTGGAAAAGACTCTGATGCTGGGAGGGATTGAGGGCAGGAGGAGAAGGGGACGACAGAGGATGAGATGGCTGGATGGCATCACCGACTCGACGGACATGAGTTTGAGTGAACGCCGGGAGTTGGTGATGGACAGGGAGGCCTGGTGTGCTGCGATTCATGGGGTCGCAAAGAGTCGGACACGACTGAGCGACTGAACTGAACTGAGGTGGCAGGCTGACCACTGGCGGGGGTTGGAGTTCACTGTCCAAGTCCCACCCGCTCCTTAATCGCTGGCTCCTTCGCTCCTGTTGGGAAGGGGGTAGTCTCGGAAGCTGTGAACAAGGTGAGCCATCCCACAGGTGCCAAACAAGCCCACGTGTGGCCACAGCCCAGCTCCACGCTCACACCTTCACTGCCCCTTCTGCGGCCCGGCCGGAGGCCAGCAGGACACATGTGGGGCCTGTGGAGCCAGACTGGCCCTCACAGAAGCCCAAGTTTATTCCCGAGCGTGAGGCTGGTCCTCCGGGAGGATCAGGATCTGGTCTGGATCAGGAGCAATCTAACAGAGCCTGGGGCTGCAGGTGTCAGCACCGTCCTCCACCAGAGCCGGCTGGAAGTGGCCTTGAAACCTCACGGGCTCTGGGCTTCCTCCCTCAAGGGGTCCGGGAGGGTCCCAAGCTCACCGCCTCAGCACCCAAGGCGGGGGCAGGGTGCCTCCAACAGGCAATCCCAGACCCTCTCAGCTGTCAGAGCGAGTGATGGGTCCCACCCCACCTGGCTCAGGGTGGCACGCAGGGCCCAGCACCACCGCCCGGGTGCAGCTGGGCACGTCTGTCTGGCCTTCAAACTCCCACCAGTTGGGACCACCCCATGGGCACAGCAGGGGCCCAGGCTGTGGGGCTCCAGCCCCGAGGGCTGACTCAGAACTGAGCACACGCGGACCTGCACAGGGAGCAGCAGACACATGCACCCCTGCCAGGCTGGGGGAGGCAGGCCGACACCCCTGGGCCGGAGCTACTCGCGGCCTGCCGCTGCACTCTGCACAGGCAGGTCTAGGACACGGTCCCAACCTCAGCCCACGGCTCCGGCGTGTGGGCCATTGGTGCAGACGAGCCCAGGGGTGGACCTGCACTCGCCAAGGAGCGCTGCCTCCGGGAAGCTCCGACAGACACCTGTCCAGCCAGAACACAGCCCCGGCCACGCCAGCCCCTCCGACACTAAGCATCCCAGTTACACCAACCACCCCGGTTACACCTGCCATACCTCCCATTCCGGCCACACCAGTTACACCAATCACCCCAGTTACACCTGCCACACCCACCTCACATTACACCTACCACGCCCACCACCCCAGTTACACCTGCCACACCCACCTCACATTACACCTGCCACGCCCACCACCCCAGTTACACCTGCCACACCCACCTCACATTACACCTGCCACGCCCACCACCCCAGTTACACCTGCCACACCCACCACCCCAGCCCCTCGTACACAACCACCCCAGCCCCTGCCACCCCATAACCTCAGGCAAAGCCAAGAGAGCTCCTAGCCTCCCAGATGGTTTACCCACGTGGTTGGATACATGTGTGTGCTTAGTCGCTCAAGCCTGTCCGACTCTTTGCGACCCCATGGACTGTAGCCTGTCAGGCGCCTCTGTCCATGGGATTTTCCAGCCGAGAATACTGGAGTGGGTTGCCATTTCCTTCTCCAGGTTTGACGCTTGAGAAGAGCTCTAAGCCGGGGCCCACCCAACCCATCACCAGCTCCAGACAGGAAGCTGGGAGACCAGCAACTGCAAGGAGGAGCACGGGGGGTCCCTTGGAGCTGGATGGGCATCTGGGAGGAGGCAGCAGGCGCTCAGACTCACAGCACCTCTGCACCTGGGAACCTGGAGTCCACCCGCGTCAGCAAGACCTCAGGTTCTGAGGCTGCAGAGAGGCCCCCAGTATGAGCAGAGGTGAGGTGGTTTCCATGGCAGCGTCCAGATGAGGCCCCTAGGGCCTCGGGAAAGGGGTCCCTGAGAACAGAGAGACCCCGGGGACACAGCAGTGGGCGGTGGTAAGAAACGTGAGCCAGACTTCCGTGCTGTGTCGCAGCCCGCAGGACGCCCGGCCTGGTGGTGCAGCCGCTCCCCTGCCGCCCGAGAGCCCTGCAGCATCCATGTGTCCGCCTGCACTTGTCAACGAAGGACCGGCCGGAGCCCCCCACGTGCCTGGGCAAGGACCACACCTGCGGTCCCTGGGAGAAGAAAGACCACCCGCCCCTGGCCTGCAGGGTGGCCTGGGTGTGCCGGTCCCTGCACGGGGGCTGGCCACAGCTCAGGTCCAGCAAAGACCCTCTCCCTCCCCCCACTGCCCACCCCCGTGCCAGCCATCCTGGGCTCATCCCACAGCCACTGGGCACTGCCCTCAGGACGCCTGTGTCCTTCCCAGGCTCAGCTCTCACCAGCCCCCGCCCAGACGACAACTCCTGAGCGATTTCCAGGGAAACACTCCATCCTCACATCTTTCAACCTTAACAGGTGGAGCATGATGAAAAACCATCCTTTCCCTAAACAATGTTACTTTCTCTTACGTGGGCTCAGGGGACAATTTTGATAAAATATATGATTCAAAACACTTTAACGTAGCACACATTATTTCCTGTGTGCTCACTGGCACGCCATCCACAACTGTGTCTCAGAACCATACAAACTGTAAAGAGACCAGAACGACAAACGGCCTTCGGGAGAAGGACCTCTCCTCCACCCTCTGGTATGTTTTCCATCCAGGGCGGCTTGGAGACGACGCTTTCCCAGGGACCCCTCCAGGAAACGGAAAGCGTTTCACTCTAAAGTGAAACTCTGTGTGTGTGTGTTTTTTAAGTTGGTGGGAGAAAGAGGGAAACGATTAAACAAGCAGGTAGGCGATGGGCCATCGGGGGCGGCCAAAGGGCTATCTTCGCCCGCTGTCGGCCGAGGGGAACGATGGCCCGTGGCTGGTGGGCCAGGGGCTCCTCCACGCCGGGTTCTGGCCTCTGCACAAGCACTTAGAGACCCCTGAGCTGAGGGAGGGGAGGGCGCAGAGCTCTCCCGGGCGCAGCCTGGGGAGGCGGGGAACTCGGGGGGCAGAACCAGACCGGACCCACTGAACAGCCTTCTGGATCCCATCAGACTGACAGGGGATGAAGACACAGGCTCACGGAAGTGACCAGTTGGCATCTGATAACTCAATTATCCCAACTCGATCCTTTCAAAGCTCCCGGAACCTCTGACCTGTCCCACACAACAAGGCCTCTTTGTGTCTCTGCTTCAGATGGACACAAAGCCGCTCTGCTGCACGCAGTAACTCAGGAACCTCGAGTCCACTACATTTCTGAAACAGATCATCTCTGCCCCCCAACCCTCCAGAAGACAGTACCTACAAAGGGTGAGGACACAGACAGTTTCCTAAGACTTGCCATTCTTTGCAAGAGCAGAAGAGCAGAAACAAGGCGATTTAAAGCTGACTCCTTGGTTATTAAGAAGCACAGAACCTGAGTGGAGGCCCTCACAATCCCCACCACCACCCCGCCAGTCACCCCCTCCCCCACCACAGGGGTCCGCCTGTCACTTTACAAGTGACCGACTACACATGGAGGATCGCGTCAAGCCTGAAAACAGCATCACGGTTTAAATCTACATAAAACCTCAAGACTTCATCGAAAATAAAAAATAACCAACAACGACGATCAAAGATGTCACGCCCGCCATTGGGTGATGAATGTGAACTTTCCTACCCATCGAGGTTCGTGCTGTGAGGGTTTCATTTAAAGACATGCTTTTTGTTGTTGTGTTTGTTCTGCACTTGTTTGTTTTGCCAGATCTGGTGAGGAAATGATTCAAGGGAAAGCCAGACCCGGCCCGGCCAACTCTGCTGCAATATTTGCGTTTTTTTACTGAAGACATCCGTGGTGTTATAACTTCACACCTCTGCATTTCACCATAGACCTAATCAGACTGAAATCCTTTGCGCACTTCTCACTGATAAAGGGAATGAGAGGTCCCACGTGGAAGCAGAAACCCTCCAGTGTCAATGCAGAACTTGTGTCGCACACAAGCTGATGCTAGACTGCGTTTAAATTTTTCACAGGTGAAGAAAACGGAACCAAACTTATAACTGCTCTTACAAGTGATGTTTCTAAGTCCAGTATCCTGATAACTTACAAGCAATTCGCCAAGCCCCATGGGCACCTCTTTTCCTAGAAGAGAGGGTCTTCCATGTCCCTCTGCGAAGGAGGACATGGCAACCCACTCCAGTATTCTCACCTGGAAGATCCCAAGGACAGAGGAGCCCGGCGAGTCACAGTCCAGTGGGTCACAAAGAGCTGGACATGACTGCGTGACTAACACGCACACACACGTCCCTCTGGCTGCATGTCCGACCCTCTGTGACCCCATGGACTCTAGCCCACCAGGCTCCGCTGTCCATAAGATGCTCCAGGCAAGAACACTGGAGTGGGGTGCCATTTCCCCCTCCAGGGGGTCCTCCTGACCCTGGGATTGAACACGCATCTCCTGCATTGGCGGGTGGATTGTTTACCGCTATCACCAGCTGGGGAGCCCCCCATCTGGCAGCACCCACCTCTAGAGAGCACCGCTGCTGACATCCCACCCCGTGAGGGGATCTCCATCAGACCCACTTCTGCGCCCCAGCCCCGAACACCCACCACTCCAGCACACAGCAGGACACAAACGCCCAGGGCGTCCACACAGCAGACCCGACCAGCACGGTGCACACCTGGCTTTGCCACACGTACCATCCACCGGCCCCTGCCCCTGCCACACAGACCTGGGAGGGGGGTCCCCTCCATGCACGCCCATCACACGCAGCCCTCACCCCCACACACCCCACTCTGGGATCTGCTGAGAAAGGGCTCCCCTAGATCAGTCCAGAAGCCCAGCTCAGAGTCCCTGGGGCCGTGTGACACGGGCCCACACAAACTTTCGGGGATGTGCAGGGGTAGGAATGAATGAAGGGCCCCCTTGGCCTGGGCTCAAGTCCCTGTTGTGCCCCTTCCCAGATCAGTGACATGAGACGACCTCTTGACGTCCCCAAACCTGATGAAATGACAATATTACAACAGGATCAGGGCCATGGAGGTGTAACTGGTGAAGAGCCCTGACTTCACACTCAGCAAACACGAGTGGCTACAATCACACTCAGCAAACACGAGTGGCTACGATCACACTCAGCAAACACGAGTGGCTATGATCACACTCAGCAAACATGAGTGGCTATGATCACACTTAGTAAACATGAGTGGCAGCGTGGGTCGGGTGGGGAGGAGACAGCCTCGCCCCTCCTGTGGGCACCCTTAGAGTCAACCGGGCCTCAGGAAGGGCCGCGGGGAGTCAGGCCCAGGCTGTGCGAGACGCACCCAGCCCGGAAAGAGACCAGTCCTCAGACCAGGACTGCCTCTGACGCCCAACTCCAGCTCCCCCAGCCAGGGGCACCCACGACTGGTCACAGCAGACTGACCCGGACGGTGCAACCCGGCGGACCTGCACCCTGGGTCTGAGGCTGCCCATCGACAGTCGGGAAGGAGCCCTTCTGCTCCCGGGACCCCTCTTGGGAAAACTGGGCGGCAAAGCACAGACATATGCTGCTGTTGTTTAGTCGTTAAGTCTCGTCCGCCTCTTTGCAAGCCCTCTTTGCAGCACGCCAGGCTTCCCTGTCCTTCACTACTATCTCCTGGAGCTTGCTCAGACTCATGTCCATTGAGTCAGTGATGGCATCCAACCATCTCATCCTCTGTTGCCTGCTTCTTCTCCTGTATGTATTTTAAGTCGGGAGGGTGAAATGTCCCACCTTGAGGCAGGTTGAGGTGAGGTAAGTCAGCACAAACTCGACGGCTGGCTGGCAGGCCTCGGGCCGGACCATGAAAGGACCCACAGCAGCTTAGGGAGACTTAGCAGGAGTGTCGGTTTACAGGGCGGCCGTGCTGTCAGGAGGCCGGGCTGGGGCTCGGGGGCCCCGCTCAGAAGCGGGAGGCACGAAAGCCCGGGAATGCATTTCTGTCCCAGCCCAGCCAGTGCACTCAGCTGCCAGGCGGCCTTACCTTTCTGGGGGGCCACGGGCTGCCCCCCAGGGGCCCCATCACCCAGGAATGGCCCCCAAGCCCAGGCTGGGGCCATGGAACTGCAGGAAAGGTGGCTCTGGTCCACAGCCGTGGGCCCCTGGGAGGCAGCGGGGGACCTGGGCCCCAGGGTTTCAGAAAGCAGGAGTGGGGAGGCCATGCCTCGGGGCCCAAGGGCCAGGCCATCTGATGGAGGTGCCCAGGCAGGGGGGCAGAGAAGAGTGGTGGGAGAGATGAGCAGGACTCCACCCAGAGGGCCACCAGAGGGAGGGGACAGGCAGACATGGCGACCCTTGGAGGCATCCGAGCAGGAGGTTTCAGGGTCAGGCAGGCTCTGGCTGGACCCCTGGGATGGGCCAGGAGCTGGGGAGGCACCCACGAGAGGCTCGGCCAAAGTCAGCCCCCGGGGGGGAGCGTGCACACATGGGCTGGTCATCCACAGCGGTGCAGGGCACCCCCATTACAGGGGGCTGGGGCTCACGGGTCAGATGGATCAGGACTGGCAGCTTCAGGGAGGGCGGCCCCCAACGCAGGCTCGGTGGTCCCAGCTCCCGGTCCTCAGTCCCTCCAGCTGCAGGGCCCGTCACTAGGGGAGCCTGGCCCCCCACCCAAGGCACCCGAGCTTCCGGGGACCTCCGGCCACTCACCGCAGACTTGCATTTACAGCCACGGAAGCGTGGCTGTATCCAGGGGAGGCGTGTCTCCTTGGATGCTGAGTGATTTTAGACCATCTTCCCGCCGGGAAAACCCCGGCTGGGTGGCCGGCCCAGGACTCTCTCCGCTCTGCCTGTTTCCACCCCAGATGCGTTCACAGGAATAGCCCCCCTCCCCCCAAATCACAAAAACAGAGAAGCCATCTAACCCCGACGCTGGGGGAGGGGGGTGGCTTTTCGGTTCATTCCAAGCAAAAGAAAAACAAATCTAAGTGTCACCACGGCCACTTTCCCAGGGCTCCCAGCCACTGTGTGCCTGAAAGGCAGCCCCCAGGACAACAACGGGCACCCCCGAGCTCCGGACCTGCCCTGTGAAACTGACCTGTGAAGCGGGTAATTCAGGCCCCCCCGGGGTGGGGGTGCGGGGGGGACAGGGGGGTCTGTCTCTTCCAGTTGGGGAGTGTTCTAGAGACAGGATCTCTGCTCGCGAAAGCATGCAACCATAACATTTATTTCTTCCATATAACGCTTCCTGTTTGCAAATCTGGTGACCGCATTTGAATCCATCATCGACAAGATCTTATTTTTAAATGAACCCAACAGAAACTTGCATTACATATTTACAAAGGATTTTAAAAGACCAACATACCTATTCCTCCCATGCACGCGGAACCGGGAGGGGGCGGGGCGGGGGGTGAGGGGAGGCCCGTTTTTTGTGCAGAATGCTTGGGTAACAGGCATCTGCTTGGAAGCTGGTCACCTGGGTCGGCCTCTGACGCTAACCACACAGCAACGTGAGTTCAGCGGACCTCAGAGCAAGATATGTTCTAATCTAGGGTGCTTTCTTATTTATCGCTTTCTAATGGGTGTTTTCCTCCAGGTTCTAAAAGAAAGGCTGTCGAGAAGACAGGTTTCGGTCCTCTGGCCTCCACTGCTCTGTCCTCCTGATGGGAAGTGACTGTAAGCTCCCCCGGCTGCACAAAAAGCCAACTATTTCTTCCACACAAACAAGGCCAGTCAGGGTGTCTGCACGCTGCCAGGAGGCTCTTCATTACAGCGTGCCGGCCCCGGCGTTCCCAGTTGGAGAAGATTCCAGCCACTTTCCACAGACAAATAAACAGAAATACTTACAGGGGGACAGCCTTGTAGAACCGATTCCTTAATCAACAGTTAAAGAAGCAAATTGGATTTGCCCTATCACACACACACACACACAAAAATGAATTCCAGATTGTCGTTTTTGTCTTAAGCACAAGAAGGTTGTCTTAGAGGCTTGGCTGGGTAATTTCATTTTAAAAGTATCTCTAAAATTTGACATCCCTGGGGATTTGCGGTTTTCTCCATCATTATATAACTGTAAACTTCTGGATGTTAGAGATTGGATAATTTCTTTCAGCTGGACCTGGCCTCCAGCGCCCTTGGCTGTTCAGGATGCGCGCCAATGGCTGGCCGGCGTTACCAGGCGGGCTTGGGAACAAGGCGAGTCCCCAGCAGGCACAGCCAAAGTTCTAGCGTGCGATCCGCTCCTGACTGACTTTCCTAAATACAGGTTCTCCTCGATCGGCTCTTAGTTAAAGGAATGGTTAGAAATTCTCTGGACCAGCTGCATCTATGCCAGCAAGCAAAAGACGACGGAAACACGCACGCAGCCTCTTTAAGGCTTTCGGGTTGGACCCTGCAGAGCACCTTTTCTGTGCTGGGTTCTGCGGGACCATATGTTCACACGGCATTATGGAGAGAAGCTGGCCTCCAGCACGTGACAGGCCTGGGCCAGCAGACCCAGCCGAAACTGTTCAATGCTCGTGAAACCCACGGCAAGCAAGGTGCAGCCTGCGACTCCAGGGGTGAAACACACGCCCGCCCGCCCGCCCACCCCACCCCACCCCACCCCCAGCCTTCCTGCCTGTGTGTGATTTCTGAGTTGATTAACGTTTCATTTCTAGCGTTATGCTATCATAGCCTTTATGTTTTAATCCATTTCTCACAGCGTGGGAAAAGAAAAATATCATTATTCTAGTAATCAAGTTATTCCTGTGAAATCCTAAATAAAATGAGAATTTTATTAAAGATATTTATCTTATACAACAAGAACAAAATCAATTTGCACTGCCGGTCCGGCATCCCGTTACAATAACATTAAAATATACTGTTTATCTGGGGCGGGGGAGCCGTGTCTCCTTTCAGAGTGGTCAATGAGGACAGGACCACAGTGCACTTCGTTCTCAACAGTGGCCTGGCAGCTGGACGTGGAGGAGAGCATTTTTATTGTTAATCAATGCCAATCAATTCTGAGCCTTGATGTTAAATAGGGATCAATACCACTGGCTGCAGATGAGATCTGATTTCAATTGGTGAGCAAACCTGCAGAAGTTTTTAATCATCAGGTAAATCAAGACCTGGAACATAAGTCAGATGAATTAATACAGGCCGTGCAGGACCTCTCTTGCCACTGATCCAGCACAAGGAAATTTCTGTCATATTTCATTATCACTCTTAGGGCAAGCTGAAGGCAGCGTTTGGGGAGCATTTTCTGAGTGGGAGCTGGAGCGCCCCTCGTGCAGCTCACCGTGCCCCCTGCAACTGCAGGCAGCTGGCCCACTGAGTATAGTTATACGTATGCCCCATGAATCTCATTTTATGCGATTAAGATCCATAAAAATTCAATAGCTTTTCTTCTGCAATTCACATTTTACCTGGTGAAATATCATAAGAATTTCATTATCTTTGCAGCTGTTGCCTAGGATCAGGCAAAGGTTATTATCCCCTTCGAAAACACTATAGAATATGTACGAAAATGTCAGGAGAACTGGGCATTTAAAGCTTGATTTTTTAAAAGAAAAACACTGTCTGAAGTTTAGAATAAACTGTACTTGACATTTATGGACCATGATGCATTTCTCGGTAAACTGATTTTGCAAGGAAATTCTTTGAATTCGACTCTCTGGCTGGATTGTAAAAGGAAAAGGAAAAATGGGGAGGGGGGTGTTGGGGGTGGGAGCAGGGGGGTGGAAGTAAAGGTGAGAGAGGCGGGGGGAGGCCACAACGCAATTCAAAGCTGAAGGCCACCCCCCCCCGCCCCCTCCCCCCACCCATCCACGTCAGACCATGCCGGGTTTCGTAACCTTTCAGATAACCATCCCAGGGAAGATAACTCGGAAGAACCCCAACCGATTGCCAGGGCCTAATCCTATGGATCACTCAGGCCCGTTTAAAGCATTTGAAGAAAAATGGCCAGTGCAAAGAAGGTGATTGATCAGAAAGCTCTGTAAATCACGCGGATTCGGTACAGTCCTCGGCCTCCACTGCTCGGGTTCCATCTAGGATGATAAATTAGCATTAGATGGGACCTAATGAGTTTACTAAACATTTGGGATTTGTGCTAATAAACTGGCTGGCTGTGAACTCGCAGAAGCAATGAGCAATCCCGGGGCTCCCTCTTATCTCTGTACATGACAGTTAAACCACGCTTCCAATCTGCGATCAATTCATCATCCGACACCATTGTACATTCTTCACAAAAAGATAATTACTGCTTCCCTGGATCAGAACACTCATATTTCCTTGGAATTGCAGGTCTTGATAGCAGGCACTGTCACCACCTCCTCCGAGCCCCACTATACAGCTCTATTTATGATCATTATTTTCGCCTAAACAAGCCTTTTTCCTCAACTTGATAACGAAACCTGCTATGATGAGAAGGGAACAGTTAAGGCATTGTTTCCTCTGTGGAGCGCTTCTGCGTTTAGTGGAGGCCGCTGACAAATATTTTATTCAGGGCATTAGTAAAAGTTTCCACTCGTTAGAAGATATCGCTTCCATTTCCTTCAGAAAAAAAAAAAATCCTGTTCCCTGGCTCTGATTTGTTCAAACACAGAAAAGGAGCGCCAGTGAAGCAAGTGGTGTAACAGAGAATAAATCAAAACGTGATTAAAAAGGCCGGGGCGGTTTTCAAATCACACGGCCCTGGCGTTGCTGCCTCCAGGTCTGCAAGACCCTCCGTCCCCGCCCCGCGCGGGGCTGCCCAGCAGACTGGTCAACTCTGTTTGACCCCTAGCACACGCAATAAATTACAATAACACACAACTCTGAAACAATGTAAATTAGTTACTGCTCACAGTCTAATAAATGGGAACAAATGTGTTTGGGGCTGGAGTAGGGTTCTGGATGCTCTAATTGCTGGGAATAATTATAATGGGTCTTAGGAAACACGGGCAGCAGTCACTTGTCATGACAAATGCCCCTGGCCCCGCAAATGTGTTTCTGACCACAGGACTTGTAAGAGCCAATTTTTTTTTTTTCCCTTCAACTTAAAATACACTTAGAGACCTTGCCTTATTCACGATCTTGTGCGCAGGTCCTTTTAAAATTATAAAGCCAATCTCTCGTGTCATACTTACTATTCAGAACCAGGGCAAGTTTATTTTTACTGTAAAGCTTTTCTTAGATTGTCACTGGCCTGCCACCGGCTCCATGAGAGCGGCGAGTCCAGCACAAAAGCTTGGGTGACCAGCAGAAGACGCGGAGAATCGGTCATTCGCCGGGGCAGCGGGAAACAGACAACAGGGCCTCTTTCTGAGCCACACCTCTGGATGGGAGACCTCGCCGTTTATTAACTTGCATAACTCATTTATTTGTTCAAAGGAATGATCTTTGGGGAAAGGGCTGTTATATTTAGAAGCCGCTTGTCAAATTTAATAAATGATAGTTATTGCCATTTTTCTCCCCTGAAAGCACTTCCCCAGATCCTTCCCACCTTTCCCTGGGGCCCCCGCTGGCCAAGGACCAACGGGCAGCCGTGCCTCAGTAACTGATGGCTGCTGCCCGGTGGCTGGACCGGTCCGCGACCTCAGACGGCGGGGATGAGCTGCACGTCTGACCCAATCCCCCACTTATTTCCTGACCCAATCTTCCTCATGTCAGAGGACGAATCGCTTCATTAAGAAAATGGAAATGGACGGGGAGCTCCCTTTGGCAGCATTTCCAATCACCAAATCCCAGGAAGGAGACACGGGGAGGCTGCCGGGACCACCCCATCCCCGCGCTCTGATCTGATTTACAAACCCTTCCTAATGCGAAACAAATGCTGTGGGTGTGAACTCATACTTAACCATAAAAACCCTTGCATTACTCTGTCTCGTATTAAATACCACATATAACTCTCAGCAGGTTTTATGTTGGGTTTTACTGTCAGCAATGGCTAAAGCCGGCCTAACATTTTGTTTGGCAATTAGGAAAATTTGTAGTTTAATTTATTAAACCAAAAAAGCCAACAACTACACTCAGGGCTGAATTCATTCTGCTTTTTATGCCACAGTGTAGCACATTTGCCTTCCCAATAATTTAATCATTCTCCTTTTATGGCCTGTGTCATTTAAATATTCCAAAAAAATATTATTTAGGGGGAAAAACAACTTTGAAAATAAGCACAGTTGAGTCATGTCATGTCAGTAAATTCTTGGTGAAAAGCTGAAATGCTGTCATTTCTTTGGAAAAAGGAGTCAACTATTTCATTTAAACACAGGGCAGGACATGCAAACTTCCAAAATGACAAGAGCCCCACGAACAACATCCAAACGCCAAAACACCATGCACTGCCATAGGCTCAGGAGTCCATCCCCAACACGCCAAGACGGCAAGTGGAAGGCAAAATAATGTCCAGAAGCCTTTAAGAAGAAGAAAAAAGGGAAATGCAGAGAGTCTTGCAGTGGCTGTGGGGCCACAGAAACAAACGGAGGAACCTTAAATGTACATTCCTAAGTGAGAGAAGGCAGGCCGAAAAGGCAGCACGCTTGTAGGATTCCAACCTACAGTTGGAAAGCATGACTTTCTGGAAAAGGTAGAACTATGGAGACAGTAAAAAGATCAGAGGTTGCTGGGAGGGGAGGGGAGGGCGGGACAAAGAGCCAGCATGGAGGATCTTTAGGGCAGGGAAAGAAATGATTCTGCAGGACACTACAACAGCAGATACATGCGTCTGTCAAAAGTCATAGGATATACAACACCCGGAGTAAACCCTAATGTAAACTATGGACTTAGTCACAACGTATCCACATTGGCTCACCCACCGTGGCCATGCACCTAAGGCAAGATGGCACCAAGAGGGAAAGGGGGTGTTAATACGGGGGTCTAATTTCTGCCCATGTTTCTGCAAATCTAAAGCTGCTCTAAAAAATAAAGTCTATTAAGTTCTTCTAAAAATACTGTCAAAGCACTTGGGAATCTACAATCAAGTGCAGAGAAAGAGAAGTTAGCTTGGCATGGACCATCCCTGGGGCAGGTGTGGCTTCAGTGTCCTACCCAATGGCCACCCGCCTCCTGGCACCAGCCTGTGTCTCCGGCTTTCTGCCTGGCCACGGGAGGCCATTCTGTGGAGCTGGACATGCAGTTCTAAGCTGTGACACCTTGGAAGGCACATCTGCATGAACCTGGCAGAACAGCACGCGGGCACCTATCAACCACGGCCCCTGACGTTGAGAATCTTGGAAAACTTTGGGGACCCTTAAAGAGGAACCCCCACTCCTCAATAGGATTGCACCCCCGACCCCTTCCCTGGGTCAAGGGGTTTTTTTGGGATGCTATTGAAAATAAAAGGGGGTGCCCTCCCCCCACCCGGGGTCTTTTCTGCACAGGCCCTGTTTCAGCCCAGAGTTGGGGTGGCCTGCCGCCCACCCTGCCCATCATCGAATCCCACACGTGCAGTGCGCAGACGTCAGTCACCCTCAGGTGGCCCCTCCATGCCATCCAGACTGGTCATTTCTGCCAACGCTGTGTGCTCTCAGAGCCCTCAGCAAGGATGAGCTGGCAGAGGTTCTGTGCCACTGTTGAGACCCTGTCCCCGCATGGCAGGCTTGGACGGTCCAGGTCGGTTTCCCTCCCCCCGCTTGGGGAATCCGTCATCACAAGGGCAAACGTTTTTCAGGCCCTTAATCACTGCCCAAGTTTTTGTCTGGCTGCTTTAACATGGCACCCTGCCCTCAGCTGCTTTCTGCTCAGAGCGAAGCAACGGGCAGAAAACCCAGGCGACGAGGGAGGAGGCGGGGCGGGGCGGGGCGGGGCGAGGCGGGGGCGCGGCCGCGGCCTCGGGCAGCGCGGGCCCCTCCCCAGATGTGCGAGCCGCTCGGCCCGCGCACGGCAGAGACTGTCTGGAGCCGACTCCTTCCGCCAGCGGGGCCTGGGCTCCGGGTCCTACACCACCACCCCTGGAGCCCCTGCCTTTCCGCACATGTTAAACTCATTTCCTCGTGAATTACTGGGGAAGCCAGGCGGACCCCCCCCCCCCCCCGCCCTCCGCTGTTCTGAGGGTGCCGGCCATCCACTCTGGCACCACGGCCCCGCGTGCATTTTGAGCATCTTCTAGCCGAGCAACTTCCAGTGAAGGCATTACAGAGGGATATTTTTCATTTGTTTTTGTTTTTAAAGGGAAAGGGAAATGAGTGATTCAGAAACAAGCAAAATATGAAAGAGCTGCCCTATTACCTGCTCCCCCCGCCCCTGCATCCAGGCCTCTGCACCGAATTGTTTGCAAACCCACTCCATGTATTCGGCTGACAGATCCTACTGACTTCTCTGAATCAACAGTTCTGCAAACAGTTTTCTCCGGCTTCTACAATCTAATGAACGCTAGTTACCCCCAAGTCTGAGGAGCTTATAAAATACAACCGAGAAAACCCATAACACATAAAATTCCTCTGCTTATTTTTCTAAATTATAGCCATATTTTTATTTGAAAGCATTAATAATACCAGCATAATGTCTCATTATATAGAGTTTTGACCACAAACATTTTTGGGAGATTTGCTCTGAAGATAAACAAACAAGAGGCACTTGTGTGCCGGCGCAGTGACGGAGTGAATGGTTTTCATTTTCTCCGAGTGTAAGCTCCAGAAGCTTTGCCAAGTACAGGTTAAGCTCCTTGAGTTTTCACTTCCTGTACCCCGACTTGTCAATCACTTCCTGTCTGCAAGGACAATTTCCATCATTAGAACTGGGGATTTTTATCTCCTGCAACGTGCCTCCCATTGCCACTGTGAGTTTGAATTCTGATCAATTATTCACCACCTTTGAAAGGTAACCGAAAGTCACCTCATCCACGGGCACCACCTCTCTTCGGCCAGGGTCCCCGTCCTCCCTGGGGCGCCCCTAAATGCTCTGACAAGGCCAGCCTCTCCCGCTTTCTTCACAGCACGAGAAGGCCTCTGGCCAGCCCCAATTATCTTCTGGTGCACAGAGAGTAATTATTTGCTTCCTGTAAGCATGCGTAACAGAACCCGGAGTTTGGACGGCTTTCCATAAGGTAATCCAATTCATCCAAACCATCCTAACACAATTACAGGCACTGGCGATATCTTTGCTTTTCACCTGATAAGCCTGCCACAGAGGCGCGGGATGGCTTGCGTCAACATACCTCCTGGACTATAGCTTCTGACAGCCCTGGGCCAGCCCCTCCCCTCGCCCCTGTATCTTCCTACCGGCTCCGGCAGGCAGCTTCTCCCTGCACAGGCACACAAGCATCAGGGCTGTTTCAGAGTGTTGCGGAAGTCATGATGGGTGTGTGGCTGGTTTTAAAACCCGGCCTTCGGCGGGCCTGGCTGTGGAGTCCTCAGCCAAGCCAGGCGGCCATAAATCTCTGCAGGCCTCCTGGGCCTCGACCAGAGATGCAGGCGCTGGGCCTGGCGGTGGCTGCCCCAGCCGTGGCCGGTGAGTGCATGCTGGCATACGGTGGCGGGCAGCCTCAGACCTAGCGTGTGTGATGTCAACTCTCTAATCTCTGGGCTTCCAGGGAGAAAACATACAAAGTGGGGACTGTTCCCGGTGTCTCCCCGTTGCAATGAAAGCATGTCATTGTGGCTCAATAATGCGGCTCTTCCTTTTCTGTTTATTTTCAGAAGTTTATGGGGGAAAAAAAAATGTTTAAAGGCTGAATGAGCACGCTGAACTTTTTGCCTCTCTCCACTAGCGTGCCAGGGAATAAAACAGCCATTCACACCTGAGCACCGAGAAGCCAAATGGGGCCTGTGCCAGGCAAAGTCAGATTCTTTGTAGCCACGTCGGCTCATCCAAAGTGTTTTCACCTTGCCAAATTTCTAGCCAATATTTTTCCTTCGCTGAAGCTCCAATGTATTAAAACAGATCCTGGACCAAAGAGCGTCTCAAACACACAGCCAAGACCCAGAGAAGGACTCGAGGATCCCAAGCCTGCCGCCTGATAATTATATTCACATCCTTCAGAAAACCGAGAAGGAGAAATTAACACCAAACTATAGTGTTTTCATTGCCTTATGCAGATGAAATGACAAGTTGTCGTTTAAGAAGTTAATAAACAGTCTCCGTTTTGCAGGTTATCCAAATGCTACTGCCTAGAAAACCTTGGATCCCTAAATGATGTGTAATTAAAATTATTTTTAAAATCCTCCTTGACAGGCCGGGGCTTAGCCAAAATGTAAATGACATTAAAGAAGACAATGAATTTAATTTTATTTAATGTCCCTTTTTGCAGATCCTCATTTACATAGCATTTTTAACAAAAGCGTTGACCTTATAAATGCTGGCATTTGTACAGCTCCCTCGGAGTTGGATTTAATCACGCTCGTGCAAAGCCATGAGGGAGGGAGCCTTAAGTTCTCCGCTTGGAGATGGAGAAGGAATAAAAACATTGGGACTGGTCAAATGTTTATCCTCCCCGCTTCTGAAAACAGCCTGACAAGAAGATGTAAGGGGCTAGGGAATAGCCCGGTGCTGTTTGTAAGGCTTGGTAATAATCATACATAATCGTTTGGAAATATAGCTAATAAAAAATATAATGAGTGTTCAGCAAAATCGGCATTAGGCCCAAATTACATGATATTAATACTTGAACAGGTGCAGAAAGGCGCTTTAAATGAGGTAAATGAATAAAATGTCCCAGAGCACAACTGTGTGTGCTGACAAAAAGTCAATGCCATGAATAATTCAGCGAGGACCGCTGCCAGCAGAGGTCGGCTCTCTTTGACCTTTGTGACAGGAAGTGAAAGGAAACACTGTTGACTAAGAAAAAAGAGAGGGAGAGAGAGAGAAAGAAAGAAAACCTCCAGTCGGGTCTTCGGCTACCGTTCTGCCATCCCTTTAAAGGTGTAAACTTAAAACTTGTAAATGGATCAGAGGCAGGCTCTGGAGGGCTGCTGGACGGTGGGGGAAGTTGAACGCGCGGCCAGTTAGCGAGACCGACGAAAGACCATGTGAAATCGCAGACAATGAGAGGTTAAGTCAATAATATTTCTCTACAGCCCAGTGTCAATTATGTATAAAAAAATCTGAGGTCAGCTGAAAAGTATTTTCAGAGCCCACAGGGTTGAAATTTTGTAACAGCTGTTAAATATGACAAAACTCCCCCCACCCCCTTCAAACTAAAGCTATTCCAAACTCTGTATGAAAGAAAATGGGATAAACAGATGTCTGGCTTCCAGACAGGAAAGTAGGACAGACTTGGAATGATAAGTCTCGCAAACTCCATAGGCCCACGCCAGATTTACTGGGGAGGGGGCAGTGCCCGCCGCAGAGATGCCAGGAGCGGGGCGTCGGAGACGACACCATCTGGACCCGCCCCGCGCCCCTGCCGCCCCCGACCGGCCTCTCCACCTGGCAACAGCTGGACCAGCACCTCTGGTCCAGTGCAGTCCGGCCCAGGAGGGGAGGCAGCCGCATGGACCCTCCCCGGCGCTCGCAGAGGGTCCAGGAGACACCGGGGTGGCACGGGAGGAGGGCGAGAGGCAGAGCGTGGTTCTGGTTTAGCAGCTACACCAACATCCTGTAATCATTCACAGGCCTTGGAATGTACGGCTGAAACAGGAGAGATTTATCTGCTCATAGTTGGGATCTGCGGACAATGGGTGTTCCTAATGAAGACCATCTGCTTTTGTGTTTTCCCAGAAAACATTATTCCATGAGGAAAATGATACTCCCACCCTTTTCAGCAATACCCTAAAAAAAACTGTGTGTATAGTATACACACGGGTACATCCATAAATGCGGGTATGCGTGCATGGGTGTGCACACACACACACATATACACACGTGTGGGTGTGTGCATGGGTGTGCACACATGCATATACACGTGTGAGGCTGTGTACATGGATGTGCAAGTGTGCGCGCGCACACACACACGTGCCTTTCCCTCCCTGCATCTGGCTCTCTGCACCTCACCACCATCTACCACAGCTGCTGCTTCTGCAGCATCTCGTTTTGACTTTACAATGCTATGTTTCGCCTTTACTCTATCAGTTGTTACATTGTTTCAAACACACCCCCCCATATAACTGTATTTGTGAAGCTATAAAAAAAAGGCACTGTTTTACAAGGAAAAATACAGTTAACGTAAGTGAAACCTTCACCATAAATTATAAGGGTTTTGTAATGTAAAATATCCTCATTCCCACCCCACTCTTTTTTACAGAGAGGTCTTCCATGCTGCTCGTGAGGATTTAATGCTTCTAAAAGATAACTAAACCGAATTGTGTAATTAATTGACTTAAGGCATCAGAGTCTATAGAACGTGATTTCCCTGCCAGAGCACGAAGCCCATTCTCTGCCCTCGTAACACAGACAAGCAGTCTCAACGAGCCGGAAGAGGCTCGGTGTGGGTTAGAACGAATGTGGGCCCATTGATCTCAATTCAGGTTGGAATTATTGGTTTATATCCTGAGGACAAATATGCCTTATCTGGTCAGAACCTGCTAAATGTATCCAAAGGCCACGAGGAGCCGGCAGAGCGCACTGTATATAATTCTTTTTTAAGCCAACTAACCAAGTGATGACATCGCTGACGGGGACCTGTAGACTGACTCACCGACCTGATGGGGTATTTTATTCTGCAATACTCAAGAGGAAGCCCAGGCTAGAAACTCAACATGAGCAACTAATTTCAGGAGGCAACACACACGCCACAGAAATGATTATCATTATGAAACTGAAACGCATCTCAGTTGCAAAAGACTACATCACTCTGAAGGTATTTCCCTCCTATTGGCATTTTTCTTTCTCTGATTAACACAAGTTGCCCTGGTGAACACTAAACTCTTCGTTTTCTGCCCCCTAGAAATACGCCTTAAACTGGAGACTGTGCCAATACTACAATCATTTCACAAAGATTTACATCAAGCAACAAAATGCAAACAGTATTTGTCATGATGAGTGACAGGTCTCTGAAGAATGCTAAAAATATACATTCTATTCGTCATTACATACAGCTATCCTTACCTTAAAATCCCTACCATGGAAGGTGATTAAAATTCCTATAAAATTGTCATATCTTGGAATTTAGAAGCACAGCAGATTTTTCATCAATAATTAAGACCTCCAAAGCATTTATGCCTGGCGTAAATGGAGCTGCAATCCTCCTTATTCAA
>NC_040100.1:42536843-42605158 GCF_003369695.1 Bos indicus x Bos taurus | reverse complement strand
TCCTAGATAAACCTGTCTAAATGATGCAAGAACTTTCTATCTAATGAATCTGTGATTTTCTCCACTTTAATCACAACTGGGCTGTGTCTACCACACTCTCTCCAATGCACTTGTGTATCTGTTTCGTTTTCAGCTTTCTATTTTACACTGGAGTACAGCCGATTAACATGTTGTGATGGCTTCAGGTGGACAGCAAAGGGACTCAGATGTAATGTATTCATGTGTCCATTCTCCCCCAACCCCTCTCCCATTCAGGCTGCCACATAACATTAAGCAGAGTTCCCTGTGCTGTACAGTAGGTCCTTCATTATCCATTTTATTGTCAGATTTTATTTACTCCTTACTTTCTTATGTCCCTAAATGAATCCTCAAAATCCAGTTCCTCTCCTCTCAGGCCCATAAGCTAGTATTTCATTTTCACAATCACCTTGCTCATGTAGGAGTGTGGGGGCGGGGGGCGGGTGGCAAACTGGCTGAGGGAGGGGGCCTTAGCCACCTGCAGTCTGCGGCCTGAACAGCCACAAGGCTCCCCCAGTGGCAGAGTGGTACAGACTCTGCCTGCCAAGGCAGGAGTTGCAGTAGAGTCGGGTTCGATCCCTGGGTCTGAAAGATCACTGGAGTAGGAAATGGCAACCCACTGCATATTAACTTGCCTGGAAAATTCCATGGAAAGGAGGAGCCTGGCAGGCTACAGTCCATGAGGTTGCAAAGAGTCAGCCAAGACTGAGCACGCACGCATATCATAGACACCAATGTTGAGTCAAACATCCCAGCTCACTTTTGGAGGGGTTTAATTATGCCTTAATGCTCCTTATCATAATTAAGCAGAATAGTGATTCTAATTAGCATATTTACAGAAATCACACAATATGCTTCCCTGGTGGCTTCAGATGGTAAGAACCCACCTGCAATGCAGGAGACCCAGGTTCAATCCCTGGGTCAGAAGATCCCCTGGAGGAGGAAATGGCAACCCACTCCAGTATTCCTTGCCTGGAGAATTCCATGGACAGAGAAGCCTGGCAGGCTACAGTCCATAGGGTCGCAAAGAGTCAGACATGACTGAGCAAATAACACACAACTAGGTCCATATAATCGCACCACTTAACCTACTCGTAGCTTAATGGTGTTCCATCCGTGTTTACTTTGCCCTGGTTTCTCCCTTTCAGCTTGAATGAGCACAACTTTTGAAGTCTTTAATTTATGACTGTTTTAACTTAAGCAAGCCCTGCTAGAGGGTGACAGAATGGTAAATGTCAAAAACCCAGAGAGAGGGTTTCTGTTTAGCCTTTGATTTTTGTTTTGTTTTTTAAGCCAGAGAAATGTCCGATTGTGCTCATAGTTTGTCGGAGAAGGCAATGGCAACCCACTCCAGTGTTCTTGCCTGGAGAACCCCAGGGACAGGGGAGCCTGGTAGGCTGCTGTCTATGGGGTCACACAGAGTCAGACACGACTGAAGAGACTTAGCAGCAGCAGCAGCAGAAGGAGAAAATTATTTCTGTTCTCAAAACACTATAATAATAACAAAAGTAAAACAAAGAACATGGACTTCCCTGGTGGTCTAGTGATTAAGAATCTGCCTGCCAATGCAGGGACGCTGGGTCAATCCCTGGTCCAGGAAGATTCCATATGCCCTGTGCCACAACCACTGAGCCAGAGCTCTAGAGTCTGTGCTCTGCAACAAGAGAAGCCATCTCAATAAGAATCCTGAGCACAGAAGGTAAAGAATAGCCCCTGTTCACTGCAACTACAGAATGCCCAAGGGCAGTAACGAAGACCCTATGTAACCAAAAATGAGTAAATAAATAAATCCTTCAAAAAAATCATCATCACCATGATGGCACTGATAATGGTGGCAGTGATTATAGCAGCCACCAACCCAGAGGTACTTGTATGTGCCAGGCACTGTCTCAGGAAGTATTCCTACCTTATTATTTTTTGAGGGGGGTTATACAGTGAGGCATGTGGGATCTTAGTTCCCCCTACCGGGATCGAACCTGCACCACTTACATTGGAAGCTCAGAGTCTTAACCACTGGACCACCAGGAAAGTCCCGTTCCGACATTACTTTATTTAACCTTCATAATAACTTTAAAAGGTAATCGAAACTGCTTCCATTTTACAGAAGAGAAAACTGAAGGTAAGATAAACTGATAAATTTTTCCACTACTACTGTGAAGACATAAGCAGTAAGACCCAGGGTCAGAATTTGAATCCAGGACTCTCCAGCTTCAGGCCACACAGTGAGCTTCTCTATCCTGTGTCGCCACCTCTCCTGCCATATCATTATACAGTTATTCCACAACTGCAGTTAGTTTGTTCATAACAATATACGTTCTTAAAAACAGTACCCTGTTCTACCTATCTAAAACACAGAAACAATTTCCATTATGTAGGGGTAAACTACAGATTTTATCAATTATCAAAACTTCAGCCATTCCTAAAGAATTGGGAAATGAAAGTCTTTTTTTTTTTTTTTTGGAAAGTCTATTTTTTAATTGCCCAAAATGAAAGTCTTGTTTTTTTGTATGTAAAATCCGTAAGGGTTTTTATGTGGTTGTAGCCTAAGGGAAGAGATACTGCTACGTTGAGAAGCCATTAAAGGTTTAATTTTTTTTCCTTAAGAGATTAGGGAAGCTTTGCTCAGTAAATTGGTTTGCTTAAATTGTTTGTGAAAATTTAAAAATTCCCCAAGTTCCTCCAAGCAGAATCAGTTAGTTTCTTATCCTTGTTTCAACTGCTCTTTCTTTGTGCATGTTTCTCTTACAGGATAGTACTTCATATTCAGTGTGGTAACTATCTGTTTGTGTCCTGGGCCATAGGCTAGACTCCCAGAAAGTGGGGTTAAGACCATTGTACCCTTAGCAGCTAGCACATAACAGTATTTAATACATATTTACTGATTTAGTGAGTGAGTGTAAGTAGTAGAGTAAGAAGACATTTTACTTTTATATAATCGATGGCTCATTACAAGATTAGTGTTCAGTGTTTTGTGTGAATCCTGGCAACCCACTCCAGTACTCTTGCCTGGAGAATCCCCATGGTCAGAGGAGCCTGGTGAGCTACAGGCCATGGGGCTGAAAAGAGTTGGACACGACTCAGCAACTAAGCACAGCACAGTGCGGATCTCACTTAAAATGGACATTCAAGGAATTCCCTGGTGGTCCAGTGGTTAGGACTCCACACTTTCACTGCCAAGAGCAGGAGTTCAATCCCTGGTCAGGGAACTAAGAGCCCAAGTCACACGGGGTGGCCAAAAAAATAAAATAAATAAAATAAGATGGACATTCATTTCATTTTTCTGAGTTTATATGGAATGAAATCTATTTTTGCTGGAAGAGATCTTGTTTAACACCACTGGTAATAAAGAATACATGATAATAAAAAAGCATTTTCAGGGGAGAAAATTTGGGCATGAATGCTCGTAACTATATACATAAATAAACATCATTAATTCTGAAAAGTACAAAATATTTGACCCATTAACAGAATAGATAATAATGAAAACTGATGACTTTTCTGTTAAGTAAACAAAAACTTTGTTCCCTTTACCCAAAGCCATTTGAGATTTTTTAAATGGCAAATGATGAAAAAAAAATTAAATGCTTTTGTTTGCATATATTGAAATAACCAAACATCTTTTGTCTTTTATTCTGTGAATTACATGGACTGATTTTTTAATATTATGCCAACCTTACTCTCCTTGGATACATCCCACTTGGTCATCATGTATTATTCCTTTTTTATATCTTACCAGGTTTAATTTGCAATTTTTTCTTTAATAGAAAAACTGAAATTTACTATAACAAACTACTCCCTAAAGAAATGAAATACTAAGCAACAATGTGGCAACTTTCTTGTATCAGAACTATTCATCATCTTAAAATATGTGTGTGTTAGTTGCTTGCCGAGGTCCAGCCCCGGCTGATCCAGGGAGTTCGAAGCGGGGACGGTGTCGGCGAGGATAAGGATACAATAGCTTCAATTAGATATTAATCAGAGATGTAAAGAGTAACAGAATGAGGATAGCTCAGTAGGAAAATTCAGTGGAGAAAAGAGGCTGAGTAGCTTGGTTTATGCGGGAGACCAATAAAACTTCAAGACGAGAAGCTTGCACCACTTACGTAGGCCACAGGCATTCTTCCGTTCTCCCAAAGGAGAGGAGACACTGAGGCCTCCCCGGTCGGATCTTAGAAGCCTAGGCATAATTAGTAAGCATGGTGGGTTCTGAGCTCCATATGGAGACTCAGCCAGAGTTTGAGAGAGAGAGCGACATGGGGAGACCAGTATTTCGAGAAACTGATCCCAATTCTCTATTTTCCAGGGTCTGTTTTTATACACTGAGGTGTTATACAAAAGTCATGTGGGGTCAGCAGTCCTGACTTTTATCAAAGTCAGGTGCTTCATACAAATGTATACAGAGGTCTTAGGGGTGTTACATCATCTTCTGGCCAGGGGGCCTGCTGACGATTTATGACCCTCTCCTTGTGACAGCGGTCAGTCAACCAGGACACTTATTTCTCCAGGGGTGATTATTCTTCAAAAAGACTCCACCTTCTGAAGGTACCAGATAAAGTTACATTCCTATAGGGTGAGGGTGTAGTGGGTTTTAATTAAGGAAAGAATTTACTTAGCCTAAGGTCTAACATGATTAATATCAAAGGTTAATACTTATTTCTTCTATATATTCATTAATGTGTGTAAGGGCAGGGAATGTGGAGACTTAGCAACAAACATTGGCTCAACAAATGAAAAACCCTTCAGCAATACAATTTCTAATCAGCCCACTATACTTATACTAATGGTTTTCTAACTTTTCTAAGGAACCTGTTTTTAGAAGGTTTAAAGCATCTTGTGCCTCTCACGGTTGGGAGGCTGTGAGCAATCACATGTGGCCCGACAAGCCTGTCAGGCAGGCTAGAGAACCTTCAGAGGAGTTTGTAGGTTAAAACACCCTTGTCGCACCCAGGAGTTTTTGTTAACTGGAGCTCTAAGTTAACTCCTTCTCCAAACGAGGTGGTGGGGGACAGCCCCCCATAAAGTCAGAGGTGTAGGTGAGAGTACAAAGTAGTAAAGTAGGCAGGCTCTGGTTATGAGGGTAGATGCTCGAGGATTTCCAGGGGGACTCCTGGGGCTCGATCCCGCCTTTGCGTATGTCGAGCCTCCTTCCTCATGACCTTTGCCACGGCTGGAGTGCCTCACGCTGGCCTCCAACAGTTGCTCAATCATGTCCGACTCTTTATGATCCTGCAGACTGTATCCCACCAAGCTCCTCCAACCATGGGGATTCTCCAGGCAAGAATACTGGAGTGGGTGGCCATTCTCTTCTCCAGGGGATTCTCCCAACCCAGGGATCAAACCTGCATCTCCTGCATTTCAGGTGGATTCCTTACCGTCTGAGCCACCAGGGAAGTGCATAAATGGCTTCTGGGAAAAGAGTTATTGTTGAAGACCAAGTATTAAAATCAGTATTACATACAATACTCAAAACCTTTTTTCATTCTACAACCTGGTTGATCACTTTTCTCTCCTCTGACCCAGAACAGCCCACGCGTCAGCTATTGAAGCCTTTCCCTGGCTATGAGTGACGTTGAATGAGAGTTAAGGAAAGCCTTGTGATAAAAGGAGTCATAGCTATTGTAATTTTTAAAATAACTCTTCCAACACTGCACTTTACATTTTTCTTTTTAAAAGAAATTCTCATGAAGAACAGCCATCACTGAAATCAGAAAGACTGCTTTTATCATTGTAATTATAACAATATTAATTATGCAGTTTATTACTATATTAAATGTAGAGGGTTTCTACTTCAAGTAAACACAATAAAATGAAACGTACATCAGCATGTTAAGAGCCAACTATTCATCTTTCAAAAGGATTCTCCAATTCAAAAAGGACTCACTGCAGCTTTTCTATAAATAAAAAAAATCCCTGTGGTCTTAAAAATAATTTTAAAATTGTAATTTACACATAATTTTCAGGAACTCTTCTATTATACAACACGATGCACAAACTGTGCATGTATATAGATCATGCCATAAAGAAAAAGCTCATACAAATTTCCCATAAGTTATCTAATTAACTGTGACTATAAGAATGAACATAAACATTGGTTGCAATGCATAGAAAACCACTAGAAAAATTTATGCTCATACTGTTTACTGTTTACAATTCTATGTAAGGACTTTACATTGCTAGTTTCTAAAGTGAAAAGAACTTTAATATGCCCATTATGCCATTTCCTAATTACTAATTTTTTGCAAACTTTTCTTTATTAATGATAGAAACATAAACATTCAGTTTGCCTGGTAGAATCACAGAAAATTTGAATTAGTTAAGTAAAATTTGATGACCCATAGGTAATAAATACTGCACATTACCCACAGAATCCCAGTGTCAGAATTGTGTACTGTAGGCATCAGAGACACAGAAATCCAGGAATCTGGAGAGAATGAGGAGCTCCAAGTCATAACCTGGTGGAACTGTGGTTTGTGAGTGTCAGATTACTTTCAACTAACATGCATATCTTGAAAAGAGCTGTTAAGTTCTTAGAACAAGGGAATTTTGAAGTCATGGTATATTTCTTTTGAAACAATGGCCTTCTCCAACTTAGTTCTAGAATTCCTAAGTAGCTGATGTTAGGAATTCTTCTTTTCCCAAATTTACCTTGGGCTTGGTAACATGGAGTTCTTTCACCATTTGAATATAATGCTTCTTCCATACACCCTGCTCATAGGGAGTTGGGGAGACATTGATATACCAGTTAAACCGTAAACATTTTAGCATCCAGAGGTGATCCAGTTCAGTTAAATTCTTCCACTGCCAGCTCACCTGGAGAAACAATGTTAAAAAACTATTCAGGTTACATGTCCACTTTCTCTAGGTTTTGAGCCATCACCCTGGTACTGAGAGAACTTCTTTATTTTTTTTCTGGAGTGGGTTGCCATGCCCTCCTCCAAGGGATCTTCCTGACCCAGGGATCGAATCCACTTCTCTGCATTGCAGGCAGGTTCTTTACCACTGAGCCACTGGGGAAGTGGATTCATGGATTCATTCATGAATGAATCAGAGCAAACATAATTTTAACTTGATAAACCAGGCCTGGAATTCACAAGTAGTTTCTTTTTGGTCCTTTTTTTCCAAATCACAACCAAGTTACCTCTTACCTGAAGTGCTTCCTAACAAGGCAGGAAGATTTTTTTTAATTGGAGGATAATTACAACATTATGATGGTTTTGCCATACATTGGCCATAGGTATACATGTGTCCCCTCCAACCTGAACACCACTTCCACCTCCCTCCCCATCCCATCCCTCCAGGTTCTCACAGAGCACTGGCTTTGGGTACCCCTTTTTCTTTTCTTTTCTTTTTTTTTAATGTTAATTCAGACAGAATCCAAGTCAACTAATATTTATTGAGCACCTATTAACCATCCTCGTCACAACCTGAAGGGTAGTATAATTAATATTCTCCCCTTGCAAATGGGGAAACTAAGCTTCAGATAAGACTTTGGAACTTCCTAAAGATCTCTGGCTATGCCAAAGCCTTTGACTGTGTGGATCACAACAAACTGTGGAAAATTCTGAAAGAGATGGGAATACCAGACCATCTGACCTGCCTCTTGAGAAACCTGTATGCAGGTCAGGAAGCAACAGTTAGAACTGGACATGGAAAAACAGACTGGTTCCAAATAGGAAAAGGAGTACATCAAGGCTGTATATTGTCACCCAGCTTATTAACTTATATGCAGAGTACATCATGAGAAATGCTGGGCTGGAGAAAGCACAAGCTGGAATCAAGATTGCTGGGAGAAATATCAATGACCTCAGATATGCAGGTGACACCACCCTTACGGCAGAAAGTCAAGAAGAACTAAAGAGCCTCTTGATGAAAGAGGAGAGTGAAAAAGTTGGCTTAAAGCTCAACATTCAGAAAACTAAGATCATGGCATCCAGTCCCATCACTTCATGGCAAAATAGATGGAGAAACAGTGGCTGACTATTTTTCTGGGCTCCAAAATCACTGCAGATGATGATTGAAGCCATGAAATTAAAAGATGCTTACTCCTTCGAAGGAAAGTTATGACCAACTTAGACAGCATATAAAAAAGAAGAGACGTTACTTTGCCAACAAAGGTCCGTCTAGCCAAGGCTATGGTTTCTCCAGTAGTCATGTATGGATGTGAGAGTTGGACTGTGAAGAAAGCTGAGCGCCAAAGAATTGATGCTTTTGAACTGTGGTGTTCGAGAAGACTCTTAAAAGTGCCTTGGACAGCAAGGAGATCCAACCAGTCCATCCTAAAGGAGATCAGTCCTGGGTGTTTATTGGAGGGACAGATGTTGAAGCTGAAACTCCATTACTTTGGCCACCTGATGTGAAGAGCTGACTCATTTGAAAAGACCCTGATGTTGGGAAAGAATGAAGGCAGGAGGAGAAGGGGACAACAGAGGATGAGATGGTTGGATGGCATCACCAACTCAATGGACGCGAGTTTGGGTAAACTCCGGGAGTTGGTGATGGACAGGGAGGCCTGGTGTGCTGCGATTCATGGGGTCACAAAGAGTCAGACACGACTGAGTGACTGAACTGAATTGAACTGAAGGATCTCTGGGAGTCTGCATATGAACGTTGTATGAAGGCTACAGAAACTCCAGTTGGCACATTGCTTATTTTTTTCATGATATGCTTCTGTTTTCCCTCCATGCTTATGATTTACCTAAATATATAAAGGGAACACAATGACTAATACTATATTGATGTGTCCTAAATAGCCTTTAAGATTCAATGAAGCATTAAGTATTTGTCCTGGGGAATTCCCTGGTGGTCTAGTGGCTAAGATTCTATGCTTTCAGTGCAGGGGGCCAGGGTTTGATCCCTAGTTAGGGAACTGGATTCTACGTGCTGCAACTGACACCTGGTGCAGCCAAATTAACACATTTTTTAAAAAGTATTCTGTACATTCCATTTTCATAGCATTGTGGTCAATCCTACATATCCAGAAAATGGTGGAGGTGACCCTATTTTGTGTAGTAGTTTTTAAAATAATTTATTCCAGGTTTTAAATAAGTCTTAGTAGAAACTAAAGTCAAGTCCATATATAAAGTTCAGACTAGGCATTCCATATCTCTTAACATGAATTGCAGAGATGGTAACTAGTCTTCACATTCATTTCATCTTTGGAAAACTGGCCTCTTTTTCAAGGTTAACTCAATAATAAATAATGTTTGAGTGCCCCCAAAAGGAGCAGAACACTCTGTAATGGAACTCACTACCCATCCATCTGTTTATCTATCTGTCTCTCTTCCTCCCTCCTTCCATCCATTGTGTACGGAGTTTGAAAGTTACCCAAACTCACGTCCATTGAGTTGGTGATGCCATCCAACCATCTCATCCTCTGTTGTCCCCTTCTCCTCCTGCCTTCAATCTTTCCCAACATCAGGGTCTTTTCAAGTGAGTCAGCTCTTCACATCAGGTGGCCAGTGTGTTATGTCCAGGATTATTTTATGGGCTGAAGATAAGACATGTAGGGGAGAGGGAAGCAGAGGTGGGGCACAAATAGGAGAAACAGTAGGTTCAGGATCTAGATGGAGGAAAAGGCTTAGAGGATCTTATACAACACTGCAGGCAGAAACAGAGATCACAACCACTTTGTGCAACCCAGAATGAAACTGCACTGCCCTTAATCCTCATATGGTTAGTTAATTCAATCAAGATCTGGGGTTTGGGAGGGAGGGGATGGGGAGAAAGTTTTTCTCAACTCTCATCCTTTTCCTCTTTTGACTTAGATCGGGTTTAGACCTGGGTAGTTAAGTTGGGGTTCCCCCTCCCCTGCACTGGGGATAGATAAAATTTTGCTTTGTTTTTGATTTTTGCTGCTTTTTGTTTGTTTAAAACTAAACAGGAATGAGGAAAGTTGAGGGTGGGGAAGCTCTTTCAAAACTGTAAGACAACCGCCACCACATTTTCAAACAGCTCAAAGCTCATCTTGGTGCAATGACTTTATTGTTTACTTTAAATCTAGCTAAAGAACAATTGCCTCACAGTCAGTTCTGGGAAATAAAATAAAATGTTGAAATCTACCAAGATTGACATATGGTACACATAGATGATAAGATTATCTATTTCGTATCACATCTCCCTGGAATGATAACATTCTCATTGTGAAAAACATGGAAAATTCTGAGAAACCTGAAGAAAAACAATACCCAGAACCCTGTCAATCAGAGATGACCAAACATTATCAACAAGCTGGTAGAGTTATTTTCCTTTCTGTTTTTCAGGTATATATGAAAGCAAAATTGGGAAACTGCATGCAATTTAAAATCATGCTTTCTTCATTTTACACATAATAAGCATCTCTGTTCTTCCAAAACATGTTTTCTAATGACTGCCTAATAATTCTTTATATGGCAGAATGATACTCTATTACTGGGCATTTAAAACACTATGTTTTTTTAAAAAACAAATTGTTTCCATTTTAGAATAATATGTGTACATCAATACTAAATTCAAAGATACCAAGGGGCACACTGTAAAAAAAATAAAAAATAAAAAAAGCCTCTCTCATCCTTGTCATGTAGCCACTCATTTCCCTCTGTGAATGTAACCATTGTTACTGGCTTCTTGTGTGCCATTCCAGAAGAGCAACAAATATGGGTACATTCTTTTATTCTTCCAAAGTGGTAGGATAATTCTGCACCTTTGTTGTTTTATTGATGATATATTGAGGAGATAGTTGCAACCAGTCTGCTATTAGCAGACATTTCCATTGTTTCCAACCTTTTGCTACTACAAACAATGATGCAATATTCTTATATAGACATACATTTTGCATGTGTTGAAGTATACCCATCAGACAAATTCCAAGAAGTGAAACTACTGGCCAAAGGTAATCTTGTTTTTTTTAATTAAAAAGATTTTTAAAGTTTTTAGCCATGTCTCATGGCTTGCAGGATCTCAGTTCCCCGACCAGGGATCAAACTCACACCCTTGGTAGTGAAAGCCACTGGATCGCCAGGGAATGTGCAGGAATCTTTATTTAAAAATTGGGTACTACCAAATTGCTCTCCTTGGTGTTTGCATCAATTTATCTATGAAGGTGCAACATATGAAGGTGCTTGTTTCCCCACACCCCTAACAATATAAAATGTTATCATTAAAAAAGAAACTCAATCCATCTGAGTCACAAACGATGGCATGAAAATGAGGCTAAGCATTTTATCTATTTTCGAAACATCTGCTTTTCTTTCTGTGAACTATTTGCTCACTTCCTTTGCTCATTTTTCTGCTAGGCTTTGCTTTTTTTTTCTTCTTAATGTAGATTTATAGTCGTTCTGTAAAAAATAAGAAAATTACCCCTTTGCTGGCAATATGTTTTTCCCCGGATTATTTTAATTTTGGGGGGCCACACTGCAGCAGCTTGTGGGTTCATAGTCTCCCGGCCAGGGGCTGAACCTGAGCCCTAATCAGTGAAAGCACTGAGTCCTAACCACTCCCAGGGAGCTCCCTCCTGTTTACTGTCTGTATTTATTTACAGTTTTCTTCTCGATGGAGAAAATTTTAACTTTTATAATCACAACTTAAAATCTTGCTTTCTTTATTTATAAAGCATATATAATATATATACAAAATATATAAAATAAATAAAGATTTTAAGTTATACATTTTCTTTTGAGGCTCTGAATATTATAGATTACTCACAAAGTCTTCCTTCCCTAGATTTCCTTTAATTACATTTTTTTCCCCTTTAGTCATGCCTGGTGGCTTACAGGATCTTAGTTCCCCAAACAGGGATTGAACTTCTGCCCTCAGCAGTGAAAGAGCAGAGACTTAACCACTGGACCAGGGAATTCCCTCCTTTGAGTAGGGAATGGTTTTCCATAATTTCATATCAATCTTTTATCCTTCTAGAATTTTTTTCCAGATACTGCCCAATTGTCCCAGCACCAATTATTAAATACGTCATCTATCTTACTGCATTCATTTTCTTAATTTTTTTTCATTTTCTTAATTTTAAAAACTAAAGTTACCCTGTGAATGCACAGTAACAGGGAATTTCTGGTCTTTCTAGACTATGAAAAGAAATCAACAAAATGACTATCAATTTTATATCTTAAAAAATATACTTGAATACATCGTGAAATTATTTGCAAGAACATAATGGTCAGATGCTTTTCCAACCTGTGAGGACATTTGCCCACTCTGAACTCCTTTAGTCTCACATGCTTCTGTATTTATCACATTAGCACCTTATTTCATGCTTTTCTATTTATGAATGGCCTGCACTCTACACTCTTAAGTTTTACTATGGTCCTCTGCTGTGCAATATAAGGCTATTCTGATGATGAACCATTATATACATGTGTATATATTTCCCCAACTGGCTAATACTATTTTACGGACACTTAGCGATGGCTTACTTTTTCTCTCCTTTGAGCACTAAGTGCACAGCCAGACACAAAGAGATGGGGCCAATCCAAACTGTGCAAACGAAATGCGGTGAGCATCTTGTCGGTGCTCGGTTTTGTATGCGTGCTTTCTTTTTTCCCTCAAGGTTCAGTGTTTTCTAGGCTGTCTTTACAAAACACCGAACCCTGCTTCTTTATCTGTGCCTGTGCACAGTGACAAAGGCTTTGGGGGTCCAGGAAAGAAAAGATGTATAAAGATAACACCTTTGGGAGCTTGGTCGTAAAATCCAGAGCTTCTGCTGGAATTTTCTCCTGAAGCTTTCAACAGCAGAACTTTTGCTGTGACAGGGAGCAGCGTTCTAACAGGACTGTCAGGATTCTTCTCCTCTGAGTGTCCATCCATTTGTCAAACTGGAAAAAAAAAAAAAAAGCAAAGCAAAGCAAAAAAAAAAAAAGCTCCAGGTTTAGTCTGACACCAGAGACGCATTATGAAAGAGATAAAGAACTGCATAGAAAGTGAGTTTAGTAACTTATTCTTAACGAATTGCATGCATTTCTTTCCCTAACAAGTACACCCCATGTTTTGCCAACTTCCTGTTCTTTCTCACATGTGTGTGTGTGAGCCCAAGCAAGGCCGGTGTGGACATAGACATGCACTTGACCTCAAAACTTGGAGTTACAGAAAAATTTGGGAGCTGGTCATAGTCGTAAACTGAGAATATATACAGACTTGTAAAATGTAGATCTTTAACTTCTGATGGGGCTATATCCCAATTAATCCATCATAAGTTGAAAGTATCATAAATTAAAAATGCACATAATACACTTAACCTACCAAACATTCTAGCTTAGCCCAGTCTACCTTAACGTGCTCAGAACGCTTACATGAACCCTGATGATCCTTGCTGTTGTTTAGTCACTCAGTCATGTCCAGCTGTTTTGCGACCCCATAGACTGTAGCTCAGCAGGCTCCTGTGTCCATGGGATTCTCCAGGCAAGAATACTGGAGTGGGTTGCCGTGCCCTCCTCCATGGGATCTTCCTGACCCAGGAATCAAACCTGAGTCTCTGCATTGACAGAGGTATTCTTTATCACTGAGCCACCAGGGAAGCCCTCACATGAACCTACAGTTGGGCAAAATCATCTACCACAAAGCCTATTTTAGAAGAAAGCGTTGACTAGTTCATGTAATTTATTGACTACTACACCTGGAGAAGGGAATGGCAACCCACTGCAGTATTCTTGCCTGGAGAGTTCCATAGACAGAGGAGCCTGGTGGGCTACAGGCCATGGGGTTGCACAGAGTTGGACATGACTGACACAACTTAGCATGTATACAAGCACACTGAATGTGAAACCAGAATGGCTGTCTGGGTACTGATGGTTTTAAGTGTATTTGGCCTGTACTCTTATGACCGAGTGTCTGACTGGGAGCTGTGGCTCAGTGGCTGCCCAGAACCATAAATAAGTATCCTACTGCACATGGCTAGCCACCCCTCCCCAAAAAAACCCAAATACAAAATTTTAAATATGGTATCCACTGAACGTCTATCACTTTTGCATCACTGTAAAGCCAAAAAGTTGCTAAGCCAAAGCATCTTAAGCCACGGACTGTCTGTACAACCATAAGAGAAGACACCTGGGCAGTCAGTCTTCGCCCATAGTTTACATCAGCTCATTAGTGATTAAAACTCCAGGACCAGAAACAAACCTTTGCATTCACAATTAGAGATAAGGCAATACAAGCAAATATCTCTGAGAAGGGGGAGTATATAGGGTTAAAGTCCTGTGTGTGTGTGTGTGTTCTCAGTCACTCACTCTTGTCTGACTCTTTGCTGAGCCCGCTAGGCTCCTCTGTCCATGGAATTTTCCAGGCAAGAATACTGGGATGAGGTGCCATTTCCTATTCCAAGGGATCTTCCCGACCCAGGGATCGAACTTGTGTCTTTTGGGTCTCCTGCATTGGCAGGTGGATTCTTTACCACTAGCACCACCTGGGAAGGTCCAGTTAAAGTCCTGCTGCTGCTGCTGCTAAGTCGCTTCAGTCATGTCTGACTCTGTGTGACCCCATAGATGGCTGCCCACCAGGCTCCCCCATCCCTTGGATTCTCCAGGCAAGAACACTGGAGTGGGTTGCCATTTCCTTCTCCAATGCATGAAGGTGAAAAAAGAAAGTGAAGTCGCTCAGTTGTGTCTGACTCTTAGCGACCCCATGGACTGCAGCTTACCAGGCTCCTCAGCCCATGGGATTTTCCAGGCAAGAGTACTGGAGTGGGGTGCCATTGCCTTCTCCGAGTTAAAGTCCTACTAATATGTAAATGATTGATATGATTGGAAAGGAAAAGTTGATAGGAGGACCTGGAAAAAAAAAAAAAAAAAGAGTGCCAGAGACAGGAAGTACATGCCAAAGCAATCTGGGGCATACCAAACAAACGCTTGTGTTACTTCACAATTTTCCCCAGTGATGACCCCAAACCAGTCCCAAGATTAGTGACTCATCAAAGATGAGAGCTGGCCAAAATCAAAAGAAAGGTTCTTATGGGAACAGCTAGCAGCAGAAGGAGCTGTTATCAGAGTCTAAAGCTCTGTTTTTCTTCTTTAGTCCATTAGAGAAGAGAAAACAGGAAAGTTTGGGGCTACTTGTATTTTATACACTATTGCATTTCATCAATAGATATTTTCTAGTTAGTATAAAGTAATCAGAATTTTATAATACTTTAGTTTTAATCATAAAATACATTGACCACCTAAAAAGGCATGAAAGTGAAAGTGAAGGCATTTCCAACTCTTTGCGACCCCATGGACTGTAGCCTATCAGGTGTCTCTGTCCATGGGATTTTCCAGGCAAGAGTGCTGGAGTGGATTGCCATTTCCTTCTCCAGGGGATCTTCCCGACCCAGGAATCGAACCTGGGTTTCCCACATTACAGGCAGACGATTTTACCATCTGAGCCACCAGGGAAGCCCTTTAAAAAAAAAAAAGGCATACAAAGTAAAAATGTATTTTAAGCCTTATGACAAGTCAACTTCTTTGTAATCATAGGATCTATTTTTTTTAATTAGTTGGAGTACTTCTTGATTAAAACCTTCCTTGGAAGTCCAGTGGTTAAGAATCTGCCAGTACAGTGGACATGGGTTCCATCCCTGGTCTGGGATGATTCCACCTGCTGCAAGGCAAGTAAGCCTGAGAGCCACAACTCCTGAGCCCACATGCCACAGCCCCTGAAGCACAAGCACCCTAGAGCCTGTGCTCTGCAACCAGAGAAGCCACTGCAGTAGGAAGACTGTGTCCTGCAAGTAGGGAGGAGTGGTCCCATGCTCACGACAACTAGGGAAAGCCTGCACACAGCAACGAAGATGCAGCTCAACCATAAACAAATAAATAAAAAGAATCTGCCTTCCAATGTAAGGGACTAGGGTTGATAACCTGCTCGGGGAACTAAGAGCCCACATGCCACAACTGGAGAAAGCCTGTGTTGCAACAAAGACCCAGTGCAGCCAAACCAAAGATTTTTAAATAAAACAAAAACTATTCACTGTTACCAGATCTTTTCAGCGCTCATCAATCTCACTTTGGACACTATCATTCAAGGGGGAGGGGGGACTCTCAAATGAAAAAAAAAAGAAAAAAAAAAACATCAGAAACCTTAATTTACAAATAAGTGAATAAAGTGTATTCATGTATGAATGTTCCCAGATTTCCTCTCTGCCTGTTTCTGCACAGTCCATATTTCTAACTAATATAATATGAGACTTCTTTCCTTTGGGGATGGGTTATTAGAATGATAGAGAAGCCAGACCAGAGTGGTGAGGGCCAGGGGAAGGACCAGCCCACGATGCTGCGGTGATCTCTAAAACAAGGAGCCAGTGGGGGGCATATGGAGACAGGAGAGCTGCAGGGTTTTGGCGTGTAGGCAGTCTGTGGAGGTTCAGACTGTAACTGCCTTTCCAGCAGTTATACAGTGTGAGAGAACTGGGGAATGAAGAAAGGGGATCTGGTAAGTAGTGTTATGAGTTCTGAATTGGATCCCCTGTGATTTTTCTTTGAGAGACAACATGAAAATTGGTATTCATCTTTAAAATTACTTTGGGCAGTGCTACGTGCTACTCTGTAGAAACTGAGCTATGTGGGGACCCAGGATGATGAGGGAAGAAATGTTTATGGGATATAATTATCACTACAGTAAATCAGAAATAACCCCAAATGCCTCACAATAGTGAATCAGCTCAGCAACATGATAAGAGAAAATACGGCATTAAGGATGCATGGGGGCTTTGGGAGTGAGGCCATTCAGAGTCACATTGATGGAATAATTGTATCGAAATTTAGAGTTACTGGGAAGATTAAAGAAATGAAAATATGTATAAAATTCCTAAAAGAGTGTATGACTCATTGTACTCATGGTAGCTAATTTTATAAACGGTGGTCCCCAAACTTTTTGGCACCAGGGATCAGTTTCATAGAAGAGAATTTTTCCATGGACGGGGGGAACAGGCAGGTAGGGATGGCTTCGGGGTGATTCAAGTGCATTGCATTTTATTGTAGTTCAGTCACTCAGTCATTCTGACTCTGCAACTCCATGGGCTGCAGCATGCCAGACTTCCCTGTCCTTCGCCATCTGCTGGAGCTAGCTCACACTCACCTCCATTGGGTCAGTGATGTTTTCCTACCCTCTGGTCCTCTGTCGTCCCCTTCTCCTCCTGCCTTTAATCTTTCCCAGCATCAGTCTTTTCTAATGAGTCGGCTCTTCACATCTGGTGGCCCAAGTATGGAGTTTCAGCTTCAGCATCAGTCCTTCCAATGAATAATCAGGACTGACTTCCTTTAGGATTGACTGGTTTGATCTCCTTGCAGTTCAAGGGACTCTCAAGAGTCTTCTCCAACACCACAGTTCAAAAGCATCCATTCTTCATCGCTCAGCCTTCTTTATGGTTCAACTCTCGCATCCATACATGACTCCTGGAAAAACTACAGCATTACATTTATTGTGCACTTTATTTCTAATGTGATGCCACTGCTGATCTGATGAGAGGTACCAATGGGTCTGTGGCCCAGAGGTTGGGGACCCCTGTTAGAAAATATCATAGTGATGTTAAAAATAATAAGCATGAGGGGTAAATCATTAGATATACAATAATTAAATTGCAAAGCATAAAGGTACCATGTTTGTACATTAACAAGGACAGGAAGCACATTTGCAAGGATTGAGGTCAGCTCAATTATTGTCATGGATGCCCAGAAGAAGGGAACAGGCTCAGATTGAAGAACAGTGATTTAGAATGAATATAAAAGAGCATTAGGATTATAAAGTGCTGAAGAAATCTATAAAAGAAAACATTCAAACCTTTTCCTCTAGAGATTAAAAAGATAATTACATTGGTTTCTCATTTATTTCCCTGATTATAACAGTCAAAGATAATTTATATTTGGCTTTGATAGGTGTTCTTGCCTTGGGGGTTTCTCCTTTCTAATTGTGTTTATTTAGTCTAATAGAAAACGAATTTGCATTCCTTGAATTTCTACCAGTTGAAGGTGGGTAGATGACTGAGAAGAATGCTTAACAGCTGGGGGAAATCCCCTTGGAATTTAAAAGGTGCTGGGAATAATCCAAAAAGTAGATAATCCATGGAAGAATTAACTCTACATGAACTTGGTAATCGCCCAGTATCTTTCTCTTTTTTAAAAAAATTTCTAAATTGAAGCATTGTTATTTTACAATCTTTTAGGTATCTAGCATATTGATTTATATATGTATACACACACACACACACACACACACACACACATATACTCTGTTTTAGATTCTTTTCCGCTGTAGGTTATAATAAGATATTGGATATAGTTCCTTGTGCTATACAGTAGGTTCCTGGGTTTTTTTTTTTTTTTCAAATCTATGTTACATATATATATATATATATATATATAGTATATAGTATATATATCTGTCCCACATCACTTGCTTCAGCTCTTCAAGAAAAAAGAGCCATACCATCACAGCCAGGGATCTAATGTGTGAGGTAGGGGAGCAGCTAAGACCGTTTTCTTATCCTAGTACCATGTATGATACCTCATTTTACAGTTAGTTCCTTTTTAATATTAATATCATATAATTAGTATACGACATTGTGCTACATTATTTTATGCTATACTATCTTATATGACCATCACTGGTGACTCAGTGGAAAAGAATACGTCTGCCAAGCAGGAGACAGGGGGTCAATCCCTGGGTCAGGAAGATCCCTTGAAGAAGGAAATGGCAACTGGCTCCAGTATTCTTGCTTGGGAAATCACATGGACAGAGGAGCCTGGTGGGTTTACAGTCCACGGGGTCGCAAAAGACTCAGACATGACTTAGTTACTAAACAGCAACAATACTATCTTATATCATATCATAATTATATTTTACAGTTACTTTTAATGCCTTTCGGGATTTCTTGACAATAGGATTGTGAAAATCCCATTTTCAGAGTAGTTGTTACAAGGATTCTTGCTGCACTTTCAAGATGTGAGGACCATTGCTAGGGCATCAGCGCCACTCATCACACACCAAATGGCAAGGAAGGAAAGTTCTCAGGCAGTGAGGTCAAGATGAAGGAAGAGGCTGTTTTTTTTTGTTTTTTTGTTTTTTTTTTTTTTTTGCTTTTTGGTTATATTATCCTGGGCTTCACTGGTGGCTCAGCTGGTAAAGAATCTGTCTGCAATGCAGGAGACCTGGGTTTGATCCCTGGGTTGGGAAGATCCCCTGGAGAAGGAAATGGCAACCCACGCCAATATTCTTGCTTGGAAAATCCCATGGACAGAGAAACTTGGTGGGCTATAGTTCATGGGGTCGCAAAAGAGTCAGACACGACTGAGCATGCACACATGGCTAAATATAAAATACTTTTTGGATTGTCTATCATTGAATAGGTTTCACATTACATCTTGCCCCTTACTATCCAGATTGTTTTTAAAAGTGACTTTACTTCTAATATGAGATTGAGCTTTAAGGTCAATACTTGACTCGTACAATGAAAATCCAAAGTAATGCTAAGTTTAAAAATCAGTATCCTTGGGCTTCCCTGGTGGCTCAGTGGTAAAGAATCTACCTGCCAATGCAGGTAACATGGGTTTGATCCCTGATCTGGGAAGATCCTACATGCAGCAGAGCAACTAAGCCCGTGTGCCACAACTACTGAGCCTGTGTTGATCCCATGCGCCACAACTTAAATGAGAAGGCTCTAGAGCCCAGTTTCTGCAACAAGAGACGCCCTGGCAATGAGAAGCTTGCACACCACAATTATAGAAAAGCCTGTGCAGCGAGGAAGACTCAGCACAGCCATAAATAAAGGAAAATTAAAAACAACAACAAAAAAAACCCTGTATGCTTACTTACTTCTCTCCTTTCTTTTTTTTTTTTTTATTGAAAATGCATTCCTTATGCTATCAATCTGTTATGTTGTTCATAAAACACACAGACAAATAAAGCCTAAACCTAAACTGGAGAGAGAAAACTGAATAAAAATAAACTGGAAATATCCCCTTCAAACTTAATTCCTGTGGCTTTCATGGAGCTGTAAAGATTACCATATAATCTAGTGGATTTATGGAATAAGTTTGTTGTTGGGCAAAAGAGAAAAACCAGTGAGTACCATTTATTCATTTAGAAAATATTTATTAAATGCCTGATAGCATCAAGCAATGTACAACAAGGAGCATGGTAAAACCATGCCTGACCCTATAGTTTGGCTGATTGGAGTAGAGAGATAATTAGTGATCTTTGCAAATATCAGTGACCTTTGAAATATAGGCTTCTATTAGTTATGGTAAAAGAAAAGAATTAACAAGATCTTTTTAAAAGTTTGAAGACCTTGAATTTTATCCAGGGTGATATTAAAAATGTTTAACAACTGGCAATGCTATCAACCAATCAAAATCGGCAGAGGCTGCTCAGCCATACCAATGAATTCTGCCTGAACATTAGCCCTGGTTATATTAATTTAGGGATTTACATTCATAGTAAGTAGAATGAAAATGCAAATATAGTCATTTTAAATATGTCCCTTTTTATTTTATCTATTTGCTTTTTTTATAAGTCTCTTTTTTAAGTTGTTGGTAACAAAGTTAGTTTAAAAACACAAATACAATATGAGAAAAACTTAGCTAGATTTTAAATTTCGTGTATTTCTCATTTTGCCATTTTTAGTGAATTTATTTTATAAAATTTTATTATTATTTTGAATAGATATTACCTTCACATGATTAAAAACATTCACATGATTAAAAATTCAAAAGACACAAAAGGCTCTCCAGGTAAGAGTCTCTTCCACCCTTTAGACAGTTTTCCTGTCTGAAGGAGATCAATATTGCCCCTTTTCTTGTAAAAGTAAAAGTAAAGTGAAGTCGATCAGTCATGTCCAACTCTTTGCGACCCCACGATTGTAACCTGCCAGGCTCCTCTGTCCATGGGGTTTTCCAGGCAAGAATACTGGAATGGGTTGCCATTTCTTTCTCCAGAGGATATGTAAAGTCTTCCAGAAACATTGTGTACATCATTGGGGACATTGGCTCAATCCTTTGTGCCAAAAGATTCCACATGCCTAGGTGCAACTGAGCACAAGTGCTACAGGAACTGAAGCCTGCATGCCCTAGAGCCCTGCTCCCCAACAAGAGAAGCCACCATAATGAGAAGCCTGCTCACTGCAGCCAGAGAGTGGCCCCTGCCTGCCAAAACTAAAGAAAGCCCATGCACAGCAATGAAAACCCAGCACAGTCAAAAATAAAATAAATGAATTTAAAAAAGACATCATTAAAGGATCAATCACTAAATATTGCCAGTCTTTTCCATTTTATCAACTGAGTATAAAGAGACAGATTTTGTACCTGAAAGGGTAACTTTATTTATAACTTGGGCAAACTTTCCTTTTTCTCAGTTTCTCCATGTGAGACAATTCATCTTAGAGAATAAATAATTTTTTAAAGGCAAGAAATAAGAAAAGAATGGAACTATAAAGTGAAATCGTTTTTGGAATATGAAAGGCGATGACAAAACTGACAAAGGAAAAATAGGAAAACGGACAACCTCCCTCCAAATGTTTCAGCATGACTAGTATTAGAACTTGTGAAATTTATGAGTGAGTAGCTCTGTTTTTTTTTTATTTCATGAGTTCACATACCAGTGGGTGTACATTACATATATGTTTGCATATGTGCACCTCTGGGCTTATAGCTCAGTGTTTATCTGTATAGGTTTGTTGTTATATACCATTGAGGACAGAAACTATGTCTTATTCACCTTGACTTCTCCACTGCAGAGTGCTGTATGTGGCATATTACAAGTGCTCAAGCTTGCTGGAAGGAATGAATATGCTTGTGACAAATGAATATCCTTTGGATGTATGGCTACCATGTGAGTGTATTTACATATTAGTGGAGAGGTGTTTTCCTGAGCTTCAGTCACTTGTGTATCTATCTGAATGGGTGAGGAAGGGACAACTCGAGTGAGGAGGTTTGGCAGAGGAGGGCAAGCTGGAGCCAGGAAGCAAGAGACAGCAGGTAACAGGCGTGACTGTCTCTCTGGCGCCCACCCTGCGCTCTGTGGGCTTTCAAAATCGGGCTCCATGTTTTCCCTTCCTCCTGGCACTTTCTAAATTCTCTTGCACTATTCCTATTTAGAAACTAGCTCAGGGCTATTTCTTCCCTTTTGTGGAGGAGGATGAGGAGCTGGTTCCATGCTTCCAACAGATCTGTTTTCCTTTCTTTTTTTAGACTCTCAAATTCTGCTTTCAAAGGGCAGGCAAAACGGAGACTGAAATAATTGATTCAACAACAACCTCAAGGCCGTAAAATGCCATCTTTGCTACTAACCAGGGAATATCATATATCACAAGTTGACACTTTTTATACTTTAGAGAAGAAGAGAAAGAATACCATTTTCTCCTCCCTCCTAATTAACTGCCCCTTGGGCTACTAGGACCCTCAAATAACAGTGACAGATGATCTCAGAATTTCTAGATAATAGAAATGTAGAGGGGATATCCTGGGTGGTCCAGTGGTTAAGACTCTGTGTTTCTGCTGCAGAAAGCAAGGGTTCAATCCCTGGTTGGGCGATTAAGGTCCCACAGGCCAATGAAGTGGTCAAAAAGAGCAAACAAAGAAAAGGAAAATAGAAGAGAGCCTATAAAATAAAATTTAAAAACCTATAGAATTTTTCAGAAGACTGAAAAATCAGGATTCAGGGCTTTCATGGTGGTCCAGGGGTTAAGAATCTGCCTGTGAATGCAGGACATACAGGTTCCATTTCTGGTCGGGGAGATTCCACATGCCTCGGGGCAGCTAAGCCAGTGATCCACAACTATTGATCCTGCACGGCCTAGAGTCCACGTACTGCAGCTAGAGAGTAGCCTCCACTCGCTGCAACTAGAGAAAGCCCTCGTGCACCAATGAAGACTCAGTGCAGCCAAGAAAAAATAAAGAATAACAAAAAAAGAGAAAAATCAGGATTCACACATTTCCTGAACCCTTCTCTTGTGTCTAACAAAGTCCTATCAAGCATCTAATTCCCCTCCTAAGTCTCGGGCACCAGCAATTTTCTGGCACCCACTGGTCTCACTCTTCTCAACTCCTCCTCCACTTGCAGCCCATGCTCCACCTGCCCTTTCTAGGATTCGCTATTGCCCGCCAGATGATTCTGTTCATTTTCTCTTCCCAGGTAGATTACAGCTACTTTCCCTTATATGATCCACAGGCTCCAGGGGAAGCTCTCCACAAAACACCTGCTGACTGAACAACAACAGGAAATTAAGATGTTATAGAATTTTAGGGCTAAAAGGAATCTTAGGATCTGTTGGTTCACTTTTTCTGTTTTAGAGAGGATAAGCAGAGGCCCAAAGGGTTATCTTTATAGATTATAAAGAAAAATCATTGGTTCCAGACTGTATGTTCAGCTGAATAATATACTTGGTTCCTCACTAAAAAGCCATGTGGTGCAAGCGTGCTTCAGATCAGATCAGCTCAGTCACTCAGTCGTGTCTGACTCTTTGTGACCCCATGAATCGCAGCACGCCAGGCCTCCCTGTCCATCACCAACTCCCGGAGTTCACTGAAACTCACGTCCATCGAGTCAGTGATGCCATCCAACCATCTCATCCTCTGTCGTCCCCTTCTCCTCTTGCCCCCAATCCCTCCCAGCATCAGAGTCCTTTCCAAAGAGTCAATTCTTCGCATGAGGTGGCCAAAGTACTGGAGTTTCAGCTTTAGCATCATTCCTTCCAAAGAAATCCCAGGGCTGATCTCCTTCAGAATGGACTGGTTGGATCTCCTTGCAGTCCAAGAGACTCTCAAGAGCCTTCTCCAACACCACAGTTCAAAAGCATCAATTCTTCGGCGCTCAGCCTTTTTCACAGTCCAACTCTCACATCCATACATTACCACAGGAAAAACCGTAGCCTTGACTAGACGAACCTTTGTTTGCAAAGTAATGTCTCTGCTTTTGAATATGCTATCTAGGTTGGTCATAACTTTCCTTCCAAGGAGTAAGCGTCTTTTAAATTCATGGCTGCAGTCACCATCTGTAGTGATTTTAGAGCCCAGAAAAATAAAGTCTGACACTGTTTCCACTGTTTCCCCATCTATTTCCCATGAAGTGATGGGACTGAATGCCATGATCTTCATTTTCTGAATGCTGAGCTTTAAGCCAACTTTTTCACTCTCCTCTTTCACTTTCATCAAGAGGCTTTTGAGTTCCTCTTCACTTTCTGCCAAAAGGGTGGTGTCATCTGCATATCTGAGGTTATTGATATTTCTCCTGGGAGTCTTGATTCCAGCTTGTGTTTCTTCCAGTCCAGCATTTCTCATGATGTACTCTGCACATAAGTTAAATAAACAGGGTGACAATATACAGCCTTGACGAACTCCTTTTCCTATTTGGAACCAGTCTGTTGTTCCATGTCCAGTTCTAACTGTTGCTTCCTGGCCTTCATACAAATTTCTCAAGAGGCAGATCAGGTGGTCTGGTATTCCCATCTCTTGTGCTTCGTTATGTCCAAGTCTTGGAGACCCCATGGACTGTAGCCTGCCAGGCTCCTCTGTCCATGGGATTTCCCAGGCAAGAATACTGGACTGGGTTGCCATTTCCCACTCTCAGGGAATCTCCCTGACCCAGGGATCAAACCCACATCTCTTGCATGTCCTGCATTGACAGGCAGATTCTTTATCACTAACACCTAGGAAACCCTGCTAGAACCATGGTCTTTCTATTCTGACCCCCAACCTTGATCTTCCTTATTCAGACCTCAAGCCCTACATTCTCAATGAATTGCTGCCCATGGTTTGACCTGACAGTGGGAAAAAATAACAATTAGGTCCCAGGATGACAACCTCCTTTCAAAAGGAGGTTGGGAGGACCATCATGGTGTCCAATGACAACAGAAGGCATCAGAAAGAAAGGGGCACCGACTTGAAGGGGTGTGGAGAGTCAGCAAGAAAGTGGCAGGGGGACTTCCCTGGTGGTCTAGTGGCTAAGACTCCAAACTCCCTATGTAGGGGCCCGAGTTCCATCTCTGGTCAGGGAACTAGATTCCACTTGCTGCAACTAAAAAGATTCCACACGCCGCATCTAGAGATCCTGCATGCCATCATGAAGACCCAGTGCAGTCAAACAAATAAATAAAATAAATATTTAAATAAATAAATAATAAATAAAGTCAGTCAGTGATAATAAAATCAAATAAAGAGGGTAGGAGATAGGGTCTTTAGAGGGCCAATGACCAAGTCTAAGCAGAGTCCAAGCAAATCCAGCTCTTCACCAAAAGGCAATTAGAGTCAGGTGGGAACTGATAGGCATGAGGGGCAGAAAGAGAAACACTAGACAAACTCAGATCTGGTTCTGACTCTACCCTTGACAAGAAGTATAATTTGGAACAAATTATTTAACTGTCAGGTCCTCAGGCAGACTCAGAATCTTACAGTCTCTGGTTGGGAGCAAGTCTTCATTCCAAGGCTTTGCAATCAGATTTTTGATCTTAAAAAGCTGGAAGAGGGTTGGAAGGATAAATTGGGAGTTTGGGATTAACATATACAAACTGTTATATATAAAATAAATAACCAACAAGGACCTACTTATAGTACATACACTACTCAATATTGTGTAATCACCCATAAGGGAAAGAATCTGAAAAAGAATAGATATGTATAATTGAATCCCTTTGCTGTACACTTGAAACTAACACAACATTGTAAATCAGCCATACTTCAATTAAAATAAAAAAAGAGCCCGGAAATAGTATCACTTCTAGTGGAAAACATTAGAGAGAATCATCTTTCCTTGCAGAATGTTGCGGTTGGCTTACATCACAGTTTACTCACATCACAGTTTATTCAGAGCCTGCTGTTAAGTCAAAATCCCATGGTTGTTATTTTAGTGTGTTGACACTGTGGTTCCATATTTCACCATGTGACATCCTTACCATGGAGGCATCAGACATTTTGGGGCTCCTAAATTATGACCGATGGATGGTGGTTAGGTGCTTTTTCTCAGAACACCCTTTTAACTATATGTGTACTGTACTACATGTACTGTACTACATGTGTGAACCATATTAAAAAAAAAAAGAAATGTTCATCACTTTCAATTAAAACACTAGATGGAAAAAAAAAAAACCTACACTAGACAGCAAAGAAATACATACTTATAAAACATTCCTCCTCTCAACGTTTTCACAAGTCCTGAATTATCTTGTAATCTGAGGATGCTATAAGTTTGGCATCTACATTTGAATTCAATCTCTCTGCTTAAAGCCTCTTGTGAAGTTAAACTCCTATGAGGTTTATTTTAGACTGAAACAGTTTCATATTTTTCATTTTACTACAGAATAGAAAAAAGGCAAAATTAAAACAAAAACCAGGGACTTCCCTAGTGGTACAGTGTTTAAGACTCCACGCTTGCAATGCAGGGTGCCTGGGTTCTATCCCTGGCCAGCAAACTAAAATCCCATATGCTGTGCAGTGTGGCCAAAACAAAAAAAGAGGACCTCAAAATTACGCTGATCACTGGCAAATGCCCTGTTGTAGAAGTGTAGAAAAGCCCTTGAAGGTATCGTATGGACACGGTGTGCCCAGCTGTAAATTTAGGTATCTATTTTTAACCCCTTTCACAGTGTCAGAATGTTAGACCTGGAAGGGGCCTTTGAGGTCATCTGATCCAAGCCACTCAATTTCCAAAGGCAGGTAGTAAAGATCAGAGGCATAAGAGACTCACTGAAGCCAAGCAGGAGATTATTTAGTATAGCTGATCTGGAACCTGTGTTTTTCAATTCTCAGCATTACTGTTCTTTGCTCGCTTTTACTTATATCTGTTTTTAAAATTATTAAATATCATTGCACTGTATACAGTAAAAAACAAAACTCTCTCTTCCAACAGACTTCCCTCCCACTCTTCCATGTTGTCCAACATTTTAGGGGAAACCACTATTGATAGCTGGGCTTCTCTGGTGGCTCAACCAGTAAAGAACCCACCTGCCAATGCAGGAGACATAAAGAGACGTGGGTTTAATCCCTGGGATGGGAAGATTCCCTGGAGGAGGGCATGGCAACCCACTCTAATATTCTTGCCTGGAAAATTCCACGGACAGAGGAGCCTGGAGGCCTAGAGTCTGTGGAGTTGCAAAGAGTCAGACAAGACTGAGCACATGTGCACACACTATTATCAGTTTGCTGTATACATATGCAAATTCCATGTGTGTGTCTAAGTACTGATACATTCATTCACATACATATGGGTATATACACGGGCCAAGATTTTTTTAATTTGTATTATATTTAATTTTTATTGAATTATAATTGACATACAATATGATGTTAGTTTCAGGTGTACAACATAGTGATTTGACAGTTTTTTTTATTTTAATTGTTTTTTTATTGAAGGATTTTGCTTGACAGAATTTTGTTGTTTTCTATCAAACCTCAACATGAATCAGCCATAGGTATGCATATATCCCCTCCCTTTTGAACCTCCCTCCCTCTGTCTCGGAGAAGGCGATGGCACCCCACTCCAGTACTCTTGCCTGGAGAATCCCATGGACGGAGGAGCCTGGTAGGCTGCAGTCCATGGGGTCGCGAAGAGTCGAACACGACTGAGCAACTTCACTTTCATGCATTGGAGAAGGAAATGGCAACCCACTCCAGTGTTCTTGCCTGGAGAATCCCAGGGACCGGGGAGCCTGTCGGGCTGCCGTCTATGGGGTCGCACAGAGTCGGACACGACTGAAGTGACTTGGCAGCCCCTCTCTCTCCCCACCCCACCCCTCTAGGTTGATACAGTTCCCCTGTGTGAGTTTCCTGAGCCATGCAGCAAATTCCCATTGCCTATCTATTTTACATATGGCAGGCTAAGATTTTTGAAAATAGTTTTACTCCAAACTAGAACCTAACTAAACCAAACTAAAAATGGCAGGGGGGTGATAAAATGGGAGTTCTGAACAACAAAATAAATATCATTTCTAATAGAAATTGTTATTTCTCTTATCATTGCTCATCTAGAAATAATCATGAAATTTTTAAACATTTTTATTTATTTGACTGCACTGGGTCTTAGTTGTGCCATGTGGGTTCTTTAGCTGCAGCATGCAAACTCTTGCGGCATGTGGGATCTAGTTTCCTGAACACAGATGGAACCCAGCCCCCTGCATTGGGAGCACAGACTCTGAGCCACTGGGCCACCAGGGAATTCCCTAGAAATTCTCATAAAATTTGACAAAAGCTATTCAGGCTTCCCAGGTGGAGCCAGTGTTAAAGAACTCACCTGCTGGGACTTCCCTGGTGGTCCAGGGGCTAAGACTCCATGCTCCCAGTGCAGGGGGCCTGGGCTTGATTTCTGGTCAGGGAACCAGATCCCACATGCTTCAACTAAGGGTTCACATGCTTCAACAAAATTGCAACCAAATAAATTAAAATAGAAAACTCACTTGCTAATGCAGGTGATATAAAGGACACTGGGTTCGATCCGTGGGTCATGAAGATCCCTTGGAGGAGGTCATGGCAACCTACTCCAGTATTCTTGCCTGGAGAATCCCACAGACAGAGGAGCCTGGCCAGCTATAGTCCATGGGGTGTCCAAGAGTCGGACATGACTCAGTGACTAACACACATGAAGGGGTCCTCAGTGCTATGCACGGTGGGTAGGGTGGAATTTATTCTTTGGAGCAGTCTGTTATCGCTTTTGCTTCATAGGATTAGTTTGGTATTTTAGAAAGATCATTCTGGGACCAGAATAGAGGATGGATTAGAGACAGTGAAACCAGCTGAGGGGTTACTGCAATGTGCCAGGCAAAGGGGGGTGAGTGTGTGAACTGAGAATGTGGAGCTGGATGTGTACAAGTCAAAGGAGAAAAGGGGTCTGGATGAAGAGACCTCGGAGGAAGACTCACAGAACCTGAAAACCAGTTGGATATGGAGGTGAAGGGGAGCTGGTAGACACTCCTCCTTCTCATCTCCTAAATCTTTAAAAAATGTTTATTACTTTATTTGGCTGTGCTGGGTCTTAGTTGCAGCACACAAGGTCTTTAGTTGCAGTATGTGGGACTGAATTTCCTGGCCAGTGATAGAACCTGGGCCCCAGCCCTGGGAGCAAAGAGTCTTAGCCACTGGACCACCGGGGAGGTCCCTAAGATCTTTCTTTCTAAGCAGGAACTTTGTCTCTCTTGCCAACTCTGGCCATGTAACTGGGGCTCAATTAAAGTTTTCTTTATTTTTGTTCTAAATGTATTTCAGTTTTTTTCAATTAAAATTTTTGAAGAAATCCTTCATTTTGTTGTTTTTTTTTTTATCCCCTATACAATCCTAAGCAATTCCTGTTCATGTTTTGATTACCAAACTTTTAATGCTTTTTTTCCTTCAAAGTATGATTTCAACTAATACGATAGTTGTTATTACTCACCCAGTCATTCAAAAGCTGATGGTTTAGGGGTGTCCAGGTACTCATCTTTGTCTGCATTTTGGAACCATTTGTGTTTTTTGGAGGTGCAAATGCCATCATGAAATAACTGGATATTCTTCTGTAAGAAAAACTATATCTTCAGAAGAAATGAATCATACAATCTTCAGAATACTAAAATTGCTAACACCATATAATCTTTTTCAGTACACTGGGACAGGGACTAGGGGGAGAGTGACATTTACTGGGAGTATTTTATATGTCAGGCACTTAACAGGTTTGCTCAATTAAAGCCATAACAATATGGTAAGGTGGTGGGTTTTAGCTTATTTTACAGATGAAGAAAATGAGGCTCACTTTGCTTTGCCCCGAGTTATACAGACAGTAGGTGGTGAAACAGAGAATCAGACCCAGGTCTGTTTAACTCTGTTTGATTTTCATTGGACCAAGCGGAAAAAATCAGAATCACTCTTAGCTAAGAACATACCATATTGGTCAGAAAGAAGTATTTATAAAATCACTGTGCAATCTGATCTACTCCATTTTGTCCCTTGTGACCTCCTTCTTCCTCTGTTAACTTTCTGACATCTAGCTAACAAGGGCTCTAGCTTGCTACCATATTTAAGAAGTAGAATAGTACAATGGACAAGGCCAAGAATTTATATATGGACAGATTTGGGTTTATTGAGAAAAATACACTGGGGAAAATACACAGTACACCCAGTACTGTATATGTCTGCCTTCATTTTTGTGGCCTCACGGCATGTGGGATCTCAGTTCTCCCACCGGAGATGAACTCACATCCCTTGTATTGGAAATGCTGAGTCTTAACCATGACTGCTGTTGTTCAGTCACTAAGTTGTGTCCAACTCTTTGCAACCCCATGGACTGAAGTACACCAGGCTTCCCTGTCCTTCACTATCTCCAAGTTTGCTCAGACTCATGTCCATTGAGTTGGTGATGCCATCCAACCATCTCATCCTCTCTTGCCTCCCTTCTCCTCCTGCCTTCAATCTTTCCCAGCATCAGGGTCTTTTCCAAGGAGTCGGCTCTTTGCATCAGGTGGCCAAAGTTTTGGAGCTTCAGCTGCAGCATCAGTCCTCCCAAGGAATATTCAGGGTTGATTTCCTTTAGGATTGACTCATTTGATCTCCTTGCTGTCCAAGGGAGTCTCAAAGGTCTTCTCCGGTACCACAATTAAAAAGCATCGATTCTTCAACGCTCAACCTTCTTTATGATCCAATTCTAACCATTGGACAGCCAGGGAAGTCCCTGTGTATGTCTTCATTGGATTAAAGCACTCTAATTTCCATGAGGGATTACTTTTCCCTCAGTGTTTAGGGTCTGCTGGGTTGGTTAATCAAGGTGGCCTCCCCTTGCCCAGTCATAAGACTAAGCTAGGCCAGGTAACTGATGCTGGCTTATCCTTGCTTTACAGCCAAGGTGATCATTCAAAGTACCATAGATGCTCTGAGTAGACTGTTAAGCTGTTCTTAGACTCTTCTTGGAGGGGCTTCCTTGGTGGTGCTAGTGGTAAAGAATCTGCCTGCCAATTCTGGAGACATAAGAGATGCAGGTTTGATCCCTGGGCCAGGAAGATCCGCTGGAGGAGGCCATGGCAGCCCACTCCAGTATTCTTGCCTGGAGAATCCCTTGGACAGAGGACCCTGGTGGGCTATGGTCCACAGGGTCACAAAGAATCAGACACAACTGAAGCAACTTAGCATGCATGCATGTCCTTTCTTATCCATTTTGTGAGCCACCTGATAGCCTTCAATAAATTTCACCTACATTAGCTAGAAGACCCTTCTTGTAGGGGCATCCCTGGTGGCTCAGATGGTAAGGAATCTGCCTGCAGTGCGGGAGACCTGGATTCGATCCCTGGGTTGGGAAGAGTCCTTGGAGGAGGGCATGGTAACCCACTCCAGCATTCTTGGCTGGAGAATCCCCATGGACGGAGGAGCCTGGCGGGTGACAAAGAGTTGGAAACAACTGAGCGACTAAGCACACAGCACACACACATTAGCTAGAATCTATTTCTGTTGTTTGCAACCAAAACTTTTTACATTACACAGTTTGGATCCTGGCTCTAAAACTTACTAGCTTTGAAACTTTTTGCAAGTAGTCACTCAGTCATGTCCGACTAACCCTATGGACTGCAGCATGCCAGGCTTCCCTGTCCTTTCCCATCTCCCGGAGGTTACTCAAACTCATGTCCATTGAGTCAGTTATGCCATCTAACCATCTCGTCCTCTGGCATCCCCTTCTCCTCCTGCCTTCAGTCTTTCCCAGCATCAGGGTCTTTTCTAATGTGTGGGCTCTTCGCATCGAGTGGCCAAAGAATTGGAGCTTCAGCTTCAGCATCAGTCCTTCCAATGAATATTCAGAACTGATCTCCTTTAGGATTGACTTGGACAGGTACACACTGCTATACTTAAAATGGATAACCAACAGGGACCCATGATATAGCACAAGGAACTGTGCTCAATGGCAGCCTGGCTGGGGGAGAATGGATACATGTATATGTATGGGTGAGACCCTTCATTGTTCATGTGAAACTACCACAACACTGTTAATTGGTTATACTCCAACACAAAATAAAATGTTAAAAAAAAAATAGCATCACCACAGACTTTCTTAGAACTTCCTGTTATTTCCAGAGTTCTTCAAAGCCTGTCCTTGAAGGGGGCACAACAAAATATTTTAAGGTAAAAAATATTTAAAGCAGATGGATGGCATTTTCAGTATATAGCTTCAGTGTTTCTGTTTGTTTGTGCCTTCTTCCTCTCTGAAGGTATGTTTCAGATCCAAAGCAGCGGTGCTGAGTTGGAGCCTGCACAGGATTTGCCTGCCTGACCCAGGGCTCCAAAAATTATAGCAACAAATATAAGACAATTTTTTAAAAAGATTTATTTTTATTTATTTATCTGGCTGAGCCAGGTCTTTGTTAGGGCATGTGGGATGTAGTTCCCTGACCAGGGATAGAACCCAGGTCCCCTGGACCACCAGGGAATTCACCCAGACAATATTTTGATCCACATGCCACAACTAAGACCTGGCACAGACAAATAAATAAAAACAAAATTTTTTTTTAATTAACCGTTAGCTTTGGACTTACAGAGGATTCCCCCAAATGCTAGATCTGAAATTTTGTGACTCTCACTTGACATGTAATATTCCCTCTCAGGTTTAAATTAGAGCTGCAGAGAAGGCCAATAGTTTTAAAACCTTAGGGATTTAAACCATAGATAATGTCTTCCTGCAGTTGCCTGCTGATACCACTCCACTGGAATAAGGGGAAATAAAGGAGGTTCAGATGAGCCCTCACATTCTTAGCTCCTAACAGCTAAGTTGCAAAGATGTAAGAAATGATTTCATTACAGTATTATTAATTGGCTGCTATAAAAATACACATGAGCAGGCAAATATATAAAGCATGGTCACTGAGTCTAGATCTGCTCAGTTAAAAATCACATATTTCCTTTTTTATTGCTATTTATTCATGTTTGACATTGCTTCTATTTAAATTGATTGAAGTTGTGTGTGTGTGTGTGTGTGTTTTAATTTTTATTTATCTGTTTAGGCTAAGCCACTCGGCTTGCAGAATCTTAGTCCCCAACCAGGGATTGACCCTGGCCCTCGGCAATGAACATACAGAGTCCTAAGCTCTGGACTGCCAGGGAATTCCTTAAACCAATTGTTTTCAATCTTTTATTTTATTTTTTCAGGGCTATAAAACTCTTTGAGGGTATGATGAAAACTATGAATCTTCTCCCTAGAAAAATTCATATTAACATTGCTGCTGCTGCTGCTAAGTCATTTCAGTCGTGTCCGACTCTGTGTGATCCCACAGACGGCAGCCACCAGGCTCCCCCGTCCCTGGGATTCTCCAGGCAAGAACACTGGAATGGGTTGCCATTTCCTTCTCCAATGCATGAAAGTGAAAAGTGAAAGGGAAGTCGCTCAGTCGTGTCCGACTCTTAGTGACCCCATGGACTGAAGCCTACCAAGCTCCTCCATCCATGGGATTTTCCAGGCAAAGTACTGGAGTGGGGTGCCATTGCCTTCTCCGCATATTAACATTATATTTTGCTTATACCAGGTTAAAAACTTCTGTTGTAAGCTCAGAAACTCTCTTTTCCCAGTTTAAGTAGAAAACAATCTGACTGATTCTAAGCACGATTTCTGATTAAGACAAAGCAGCTTTTCCAGGTCCTCCCTAAGGTTTTGCATGTTTTTTTGTTTGTTTGTTTTTGTTTTTTCCTTCCTGGTTCTTCAGAGCTACAAATCATTTGAATTAGGCTTTTTTTTTTTTCAAATCAATTTGAATAAAGTTTGGTTTTCAGGAGATGGGCCTGGCTGAGCAAAAGAGCCCTCTTGGTAATAGTCTTCCTGAAGCAGGCAAATGGAGGTATCCTGCCCTGGTTTTTGTCATTATCCTTTTACAGTTTTTTCCTCTGTCCACTCTAGAAGATGGGCAGTGTGCGTATCTGCATGTCCACACTGGTTCACAGTATAGACCACTCAGATGCTTTCATACAACATACAAAAAAATTACAAGACAAAGCAAGTTGCCTTCCCTCCTTCTACATACAAACCTTGCTGTTGTTTTTTCATGACCTCTTTCCCCCTTAATGGCTGTCCTTGCATGTTCCCCTTTAATTTTTCTTTGGATAAAGGGGAAGAAAAAGGGCTTCTGGCCCTTACCCCCAGTGTGTGCTTCTAGTGTCATGCTTCAAGGCAAGGATAGGTCCTCTGGTAAAGTTCCAGTGGTAACACACCTCCAATCCCATCTTCAAAGCCATTCTTCACACTGTCACCATTGCACAACTTCACTAAAGACTTATTAGGTCTGTATTACAGGTATAAAGACAAGTCTTGACTATAATGGAGATTACGGTCTACTACAAGAGGGTTTTTTTTAACAAAAAAATGTATATATTTAAGGTGATGTTTTAGTATATGTACACATTGTGGGATGCTTACCACAATCAAACTATGTAACATATCCATAACCTCCCATAGTCACTGTGTGTGTGTGCATGTGTGCGTGTGTGTGCATGTGTGTGCTTCTGTGTGTGTGATTACCCTTGAGATCTACTCTTCTAGCAAATTTCAAGTATATAATATATTATTATTAACAATAGTCACCATGATCCCTGGGCAGGAAGATCCCCTGAAGAAGTAAATGGCAACCCACTCCAGTATTCTTGCCTGGAGAATCCCATGGACAGAGGAACCTGGTGGGCTACAGTCCATGGGGTTGCAAAAGTGGGACACAACTTAGCGACTAAACTACCACCACCATCACCACATAGTCACCATGCTGTACTTAAGGTCTCTAGAACTTATTCCTTTTATAACTGAAGGTTTGTACCCTTTGATCAATATCTCCACACTTCCCTCCTCCCCAACTTTGGCTAACCACTACTCTATTCAGGGAAGTATTTTTTAAAAGGTCTGTTAGTCATTTTTCAGCTCAAAAACCTTCAGAGACTTGATAATGGCTACAGAATCCTTAGCATGCTAGTCTAGGTACACCATGAATTTACCTTTTTGGTTCATCCTCCTTCCTCTCCCTTCATGCACTATCTGTACAGACACACTGAACTTCAGATCAGAGAATGTGGTACAAAACTGGTGCTTCTCTGCTAATGTGGTTTTCTGAATGTGCTCACCTGAATCCTAAACTCAGTAGTGCACAGTAGGTGCTCAGTAAAACCTTGTCTCAATCAGCGGAATGAATGAACACAACAGTGGAGGTGAGTGGTTTAAGGATTAAAGCTAGTGGCAAAGAAGGTACAACTCAACATTAGGAACCGAGCACTGGGGTTAGACTCAGGATAATCGGGTTTTTATTTGGTGTTTACAGAGCAGAACACGGTTGAGTTTCTCCACTAACACACAGCTCACCCATTGTACGCTGCAGTATCATCAGAGAAGGAAATAGAGATTACCAGGAAATGATCAGGAACTAGGGTACGGATGTGAGAGTTGGACTGTGAAGAAGGCTGAGCACCGAAGAATTGATGCTTTTGAACTGTGGTGTTGGAGAAGACTCTTGAGAGTCCCTTGGACTGCAAGGAGATCCAACCAGTCCATTCTGAAGGAGATCAGCCCTGGGATTTCTTTGGAAGGAATGATGCTAAAGCTGAAAGTCCAGTACCTTGGCCACCTCATGCGAAGAGTTGACTCATTGGAAAGACTCTGATGCTGGGAGGGATTGGGGGCAAGAGGAGAAGGGGACGACAGAGAATGAGATGGCTGAATGGCATCACTGACTCGATGGATGTGAGTCTCAGTGAACTCCGGGAGTTGCTGATGGACAGGGAGGCCTGGTGTGCTGCGATTCATGGGGTCGCAAAGAATCGCACACAACTGAGCGACTGATCTGATGTGATCTGATCTAGATTTAAATATGACTTCATCTTATATTCAACTAGGTGGAAACAAAGAGAAACTATAAGACAATGCAAAGACCTAGTGCTTTGATAAGCATAGAGGTAATTATTTGTTGGTTGTTAATTTCATATATATGATGCACCTGGTCATTTAACTGCTAATACAGAGCAAAATGTAATTCCCGGGGTCACTACCAAGGCTCATGAGAAGCCCAGGAGGACCTGAGAGAAGAGCTCTCAAAAGAGTCTCCATCTTTTTCATGCAGTGATCACTGCTCTCACCTCTTTAAGTCTTTCTCTTCAAGTCTTTCTCCTCAAGCCTCTAGCGCTGGTGTTGCCATAGCTCCTGTTTCTGTGACTCCGTCTAGCCCCCACCCCTTCCAGTAGGCCAATCACTACCTATAAATCTTTTCCCTGGCATCCGGGGTCTCTTAGGCAACAATGTGTGGTCTCTTGATTGGCTGGGAGATCCTGGCGGGCTGGCTCCAAATTTGGGCACAGGGACAGAATGGAAAAGTGGGAGGGCCCAGAGGGTGGGAAAGGCTGCCATCTCTCAATAGAGTGCTAGGACCAATATGCAGCCAATCCTGAAACAAACAGCATTAAATGCCCCCATTCAAGCTGTAAGTATTGTCCAAATCAGGCCAACCTACTGAGCATGCCCAGTTATATCGTTCTGGGCATATATATGGTCATATATCATATATATGGTCACTCCGGGGTTCTGAAACGTAAACTCCGTTTCTCCGGGTTTTTAGAGTGGCCAACAGGTAAAAGAAGGTTGCAGGAAAAACAATTCTGGAGAGGTTCAATGAAAGAATAGCACCTGCACACAGGAAGGGAAAGAACGTGGGAAAATTGCCCAACACACAAACTCAGCAATGCTTCAACATGAATTGTAATTTATTGGATTAAGGAATTCAGGCCGACTAACAGATACACCAGGGAACCAGCAGATGGCATGCCTGAATAAGGACAACTCCAAATTTGGGAAATTTTCTGATCTGGTCTAATTTCATTAATGAAATTTATGAAGCATCTACCATGTAATGAGAGGCAGAGTGAGAATGCAAGAATAAAAAAAAAAAAAAGAAATCTAATGAGGATTTGAAAGTACAGTGTAGAAATAACTACTGGTATAGAACTATAAACTAATGCTAGAGAAAAACAACATTTCAGAAGGGACATCTGGGAAGTGTAAAACAGTTCTTATGGGCAGCAGCTAACCAAATTCAAAAAAGAAGACTTTTCTCATTATCGCACGTTCTCTAAAATACATAAAAATGTACTCTCTTCCAAGGTAAATAAATGTAAACCCTATGTTTATATTGTTTCATTGTTTTGAAATAGGCAGCATTCATATATCTCCCGTTTAAAAAGAAAATGAAAAGTAAAGCTCATAGAGGTTGCTGCTTTCTTTAGAGTTGACAAAGGATCAGTAAGTGGCCAAATCGAAACTTATGTTGTCTGAATTCCATCCCAGTGGTTTTAAGTATGGTTGTATGTTTTACGATCAGGTTGTACGTAAAATGAATAAACAAAGACTTTTGCAGGGGTGGAGGCCTGGGGGAGGTAAGCAGATGCAATACTAAATTACCATGTATTACCAGTTAACATGGATGGTTTCAAAATGGGTTCATCCAGAAAGAGACCAGTTTTAACAACTCCCTGGGAGAGTGTTGGGTCTCGGTGAAGTTCCTGAGCTACCAGGGAAGCCCTAAAGACTTTCTATTGGTGGTTATAACATTGAATGAAAGAAAGATGGGATTAAAGAGAGCCCGACACTTTATCCCTGTTAGATCTGAATATTTTTATCCCTGAAAATAAGGTCCCTTTCATTGATCCTCTCAACTAGCATCCTCTGGACCTCTCCTTGTTCAGCCCTTCACATTGTGTTCACGGTGAGCACATTGGCTCAATGTCCTCGAAAATTTAACATTACTTTCATTTAAAATTTTTTAAATTCCTTTTAAAAATATTTATTTGGCTGCACTGGATCTTAGTTGCAGCACACAAGATCTTGGATCTTTAGTTGCAGTTTGTGGGATCTAGTTCCCAGTTGTTCTTCAGTCGCTAAGTCGTGTGTGACTCTGAAACCCCATCAACTGCTGCACTCCAGGCTTCCCTGTCTTGCACTAGTTCCCAGACCAGGGATTTAACCTAGGTCCTCTGCATTGGGAGGGTGGAATCTTAGTTACTGGACCACCAGGGAAGCCCCTCAACATTATTTTTAAAGGGAACATTTCAATCATAAAGAAAAGTTTACAGACTTGCCTAAGAAACACCCTTTTCTCCCTGCAGAGATTTTTTAAAATGTTAACATTTTGATTCATGTGTGTGATTAAGAGTTGAAGCCTCTTTTACATGCTGCCCAGATCTCATTTCCCACCCTGCCTGCCTAGAGGCATCCACTGTCATAAAATTTAGTGTGCTGCCTACTTGTCCACTTTTTATGCTTATTATATATATATGTTTGGCCTTGTAAACAGTGTGACTGTTTTAAAGAGCTATCATAATTTACATACTTTGTAGTTCGCTTCTTTCAGTCAGTGGTCTATTTCTGAGATGTGATCATGTTGATACATTCAACGATAATTTCTACATCATTCCCACCTCCCACTAGGAGCCAAGATATGTTCTATGCCTGACAGTTTTCACAAGACCATGTGTAAATTGCATAAAACTGTGAGAGCAGCACATCTCTAGAGGATCTGAAGGTACAAGGGATCTAGAAGTACCCGAAGCAGGTCTATACTGCTTTTCATAAATGCTCTTAGGTGCTTCACTCACTCACCTTCAGTAGAGGCAGTGTTGGCTCCACAAGACACAATGACTTGATAAGAATCAGCCTATGGATCAATGTTATTTTTTTTTAAAAAAGTATTACTGCATTAGTATTTACTAACGACATTGAAAATGTCATTTCAGATCCCTTTTATGGTGCAATTCGCATAGCTCATCTTCTGACATCAAACGATATTTATGACTGTCTAAGCTCAGTATTTATTATCATTTAGGGAGCATCGTTAAAACAGATTGTTTCACTGGTGGCTCAAACAGTAAAGAATCTGGCTGCAATGCAGGAGACCTGGGTTCCATCCCTGGGTCGGGAAGATCCCCTGGAGAAGGGAATGGCAACCCACTCCAGTATTCTTGCCTGGAGAAGTCCATGGACAGAGGAACCTGGTGGGCTACAGTCTATTGGATCACAAAGAGTCGGACACGACTGAAGGACTAACACTTCCACTTTTCTTTGTATAAAATAGTTGCCTATAATTAAAGATGCCACGGAGATGTGTCCCAAGGGTTTGGACAAACCACAGATTATATAGCTGTTTTTGGTCAGTCTCCTAACATGGGGTGGCAAAGATTCAGACAGAACATTATACTAAAATACACCATTTTAACCAAGTGTACAGTTGAAGAACGTTAAGTACAGTCATACTATGCTACAAGATCAAAGTATTTCTTTAAGTCCTGTGTGCTACCATAGAACAAAATGATGCCTGTGAAGTCTAGGTTGAAAAGGGAGGGAAAGGAAGAGAAAGGAAGGTAGGTAAAATGATAGAGGCAAAGGTAACAGCTTTGGCTTGGAATGAGTGAATCCAGACTCAGCCCTTAAAACGCTGCCTGGCTTTGGCTAAGTCTTTTTAACCTTTCTGGACCGTTCTTTTCCGCATCTGAATAATGAGAGGTTAGGTTTAGATGATTTCTAAGGAATCTTTAAGTTCTAGAATAGCTTATGGAGAAAAAAATAAAATCACTTATGAAGAAAAAGAGAGAAGAAACATTTCCCAAAGAACAGAAGATGGGGAATGCCACCAATAACCTCAAGCCCCACCTGCTGACTAAAGTGGGTGTCGGTAAAGAGGGTATCTGCTCTGCTGCTTCAGCCTGGAGCTCTGCAATATGAAAGCTGACTACTTCTATCTGCACCCAGTACCACTCTCAGCACCCACCTCTTAATCAATTCCAATCCCTGGGTTCCCAGAGGGCACGCTGGTTCTCAAACAGGTTTTGGTGGTCTCTCAATAATAGCGTTCCAGGCTTGAGTGATGAGAGTCGCTGCACTGTCTCAGCAGGGAAGGGAGGGAGAGCTTTGCAAAGGGGACTGAGGGCATTTAAGAAAAGCTTCCAGAGCGCGGAACGACTCCGTTGGAGCAGGACAGGGCCAGGCATCAGCCTCGGCGCGAGGTAAAGAGCAACAAAACCTGCAGACTTGTATCCAGAAGCTGGGCTCAAAATAGGAGCGCTCGGGCGAGCGTGCGCAGTGCGCCTGCGCAGTACGTGCGTGCGCATGTGCCGCGGCCATCGCGAAAGCCCTCGGTCGCTCGGAGGCGCACGCTGGTGGTCCTCGCTGGCTCCGTTTACCTGAGGGACCTTTGGCCGCCCCCGGCCGGCGCCGCAGCTCCCCGGGAGCCCAGCCCCGAGGTGTGAGGTGAGCCCCGGGTCGTGCAGGCCCCTTCCCGTCCTGCTCAGCGGGAAAAGGACTTGGGAGTGGGGACTTAGGAGGTGCCGCCGCGGCTGCCCGCTCCTCGGTCTAAGCCTGTGCCAAAGAGCCACGAGCAGCTGCGGCACCTCCTCCTCAAGGATCGTTATTCTCGTCTCTGACAAAACAAAAGCCTTGGGCGCTGTGCTGTGGAGGGGTGTCTCCGGGCTTTCTCGGGGTGGGTGGCGGGCCGGCAGGGGAGCCCGGGTTTGGGGCTGGGCGGACTGTGTGCGCGGACTGGATTAACCCTCTCGGTCCCGAATCTGCGCCGAGCAACCTGGTCGAGTGTGGCCCACGCTCCCTGCACGCCGCCCTCGGCCCAGCCCTGGGGCTCGGTCGGCGCCACAGGGGCGATGTGGCACTCCCGGGCCACTGGGGGCTGTGGGGTGGAGCATGCAGCTGCTGGCGGGGAGGACGATGCACAGAGGGCTGGGTGCGGGGGTGCAGGCAGCATCGCAGCATCTGGACTGCTTCCTGTTTCTAGTCCTGAAAGTTGTCCCCTCTCCTCCCTCCCGTCAGTTTTGCAAAGTCTGCATATTCCTCCTCGAGGCTTTCCCCTCTGCCCCCTTGGACGCTCCGTGTGTTTGCCCTGGGGTACCTCGGGGAGGTTCATCCATAGCCTCTGAAATAAGGTTCTGTTAAACATTTCAAGACATTTTAACATCTTCCTAGAGGCCTTTTTCAGAATTAGTTGCCTTCCTCAATAAGAGAATAAGGGGTGGTTTGTTCTTTCTTTCTTTTTTCTTAACAAAAACATATGCCACTAATTAAGGCAGAGGAGTCAACTCGAAGTTGCAAAATATCTAGGAAGGACAAAAGGTCTGGTTTTGGGCCCAGAATAAATGAAATTTTGAATTTTTGTTCCCTTCTGAATGTAGGCAGACAGAGCAGCAGAGCAGACCAGCAGCTATAGAAATAAATGACTGCTCCATAAGATTGGTCAAACAATATCTTATTTTATAGAAGTAGTTTGGAGAGACCTGTAATGTTTATATACGGGAATTGGGTTACTTGGCAAAGCCAATACCGCAGGAGCAAGGAAACAAACACTTGACAAGGGGGATGTTAACCTCCCTCTTGAGCCTTCTGAAGCCTTTAGTGGCATGCTAACAGTCAAAGGGATGGATAAATCCGTAGTTCTGTTAAGAACCATTTACTCCTCAAGATAATGATTTCCCTCCCTCCTTTTTTTTTTTTTTTTTACCCATCCGTACTTTTAAGCAAATCAATACCATCTTTTTCCTCCATAAGAAGAAGGGAAAAAAAAAAGTGTTTGTTTGAAGTACCAAACCACAACATAGAGGTAATAAGATAGGAAAGTGATGTAAAAGTTTAAGTGGGCAGGCTTGCAAGGATGTAGCTGAAAATAAAAGATAATTGAGATGCAGTTCTTCTTACAGTGTTGCCTTTTATTTAGTGAAATAAGAGGTTCCTCCTCTACTCCCCTCCCCACAAATGCTTTGAAACTGTCAGGAAAATAAGGTAATTAGTTTTCAGGAAGCATTTAACAGGAGGCTTCCTGTGTGCTGTTTTGGATCTGTCAGAAATTCTCTGTTCCTTATTAATTCCTAAATACTCAAGCGTCTCCCGGGGGCTGAGGAATCCAGGCATTTCCTTCATTAGATTTTCTATACGGAGATAAGTACCCTCTCCTTCTTGTGAACCATACAGTAAAAGTGATTGTTTACAACTCTCTCTCTTTAATATGGATCGCCTATGTTTTATAAGTCTGGAATTTTAATCTTTATCTTTGCTGAGAATAACTACCTTGTAAGACAGTTTATATGCCCACACCATGTTAATTAAAACACCTTTGCTCCATCAGAGCTCTGATCCCCGTGTCTTTCTTTTTCTCTATCAGGCTATTTCTTTGGAGCACAGAAGCCCTCTGAATTCACTTTTCTGCCCAGGCTTCTAAGACCCTCTTGAGAAGGTGCTGTGCACCTTCACCGCATCGAGAGGGAGCCTGAGGCCTCCGTGAACTGAGCGAGCCCCGTGCCAGGGGCCTTCTTGGCTTTCTGCGTAAACCAAGGAATATCAGCCTCTTTCTCTCCTTTACTTTCTTATCGTCGACTCTGGACCACCAGGGTCTGGTCCGTTAAAGGACCTCAACAATTAGTAAAGCCTATCGTCTTACCTTCTCTTTCCTCCTCCTCCATTTTTTTCTTTTTTCTTTTTCTCTTCCACTAATATTCCCTGCCTCTACATCTCTCCTAAATCTACCAGTGCCCTATTAATAGAGGAAGAAAGGACTTTAGGTTCTTTGATCCCTTTTTTCATCTTAGGTACTGTATTCCTCTGACCTTTATTTTGTGCTTTGAACATTCAGGTGGATTTTTCTAGAGAGATCCCAGCCATGATTGAGATATTTGAAGTAGGGAGACTTGTTGCTGCTGCCACCAAGTCGCTTCAGTCGTGTCCGACTCTATGCGACCCCATAGACAGCAGCCCACAAGGCTACCGCATTCCTGGGATTCTCCAGGAAAGAACACTGGAGTGGGTTGCCATTTCCTTCTCCAATGCATAAAAGTGAAAAGTGAAAGTGAAGTCGCTCAGTCATGTCCGACTCTTGGCGATCCCATGGACTGCAGTGCACCAGGCTCCTCAGTCCATGGGATTCTCCAGGCAAGAGTACTGGAGTGGGGTGCCATTGCCTTCTCCGGGGAAGCTAAATAGTAAAGTGCACGTTCTTTGTTTGTATAGCACAGTGTTGTGAGCGTGTCATCACTGGGCAAAGAGAGGGGGTTTTAAACTCACTGTAAGTCCTCTGTTGCCCACTTGACAGGCAAAACATCTCTCTCCCCGACTTAAATTTCGTAAGTGTTAGTAAAACTGTGAGATTTCATACTGAAAACTTATTCTGAGCGTGTTAGTTTGTTGATGTTAGACTGCTGTTGACTTTTATTTTCTTCAGGAGACATGTGCTAGGAAACAGTTCTTACTGCATCTTTACCTTCTTTCACAGGGAAGAGCAGTGTTGGCCTCAAGCATTTTTTAACCTCTAAATCTCTAGAATTAGAGACATTTAAAGCTGCAGCTGCCCACAAAAAGAGCAGTAGTGCAAATGAAAAGCAAAACTTTGAAATATGTATGAGAGGAATTGTTCAGTATAGATTTGGGAGAAGAAGGGTCGCAGCGTCTTAAGGAAAGAAGTGAAGGTTTTTAATAGTGGCATTTCCAGAAGGTTAGGAATGAATGTTTGAAGAGTACCAGCTCCTCTTTGAGTAGAAATTAGTTTTAACTGACTGTTGCATCAGAAATGATGAATCTGTCTTTGAGTTACAATTTGTTACGCTGAGAACTAGCAACAGTTTTGGGGGATCCAAGGAATGCGCTGTGAATGAAGTTTAAGAAAAAACAACTAGGCTGCTGCTGCTCCTGCTAAGTCACTTCAGTCATGTCTGACTCTGTGCAACCCCATGGACTGCAGCCTACTAGGTTCCTCCATCCATGGGATCTTCCAGGCAAGGGTACTGGAGTGGGGTGCCATTGCCGTCTCCAAACAACTAGGCTAGTAGGCCTAAAAAAAAAAAATCCTGGTCCTCAAAGTTTATCTCATTAAACTAATTTTATAGTTAAAACATGCAACCATGCTAAAGGGGAAAGAAAAAATCAGGAGCTTGATATTAGAGCATTTCCTGAACACATTTTAATGGAACAGGGAAACGAGGCTGGAATTTCAACCAGGTTTTTTTTTTTTTTTTTTAAAGTCCAGACTCTGGCCATCTTTTAGGACTTCCCTGGTGGCTCAGATGGTTAAGTGTCTGAAAGAAATGGCAACCCACTCCAGTACTATTGCCTGGAAAATCCCATGGACAGAGAGGCCTGGTAGGCTACAGTCCATGGAGTCACAAAGAGTCAGGAAACGACTGAGAGAATCCACTTCACTTCTGGCCATCTTTTAACTTTCCGGTTTTAGTTTTAAAAGATCTTCTGCTTCTGCTGTCTCTAGAATTAAAAGTATATATAAGTTGTAAGATGGACTGGATTTTGATGCCTACTATTCATTTTAGTTTTGAACTTTATTTGTTTTTTCCTGTATTTTTTTAAGCCCCATCACTCAGCACACTGGAAGATTAGATTATCTTTTGTAATCAGTAGATGACTAGACGGACTTTAAAAATGAGATAATGTAGCAAAGTGATACCTAGAGATTTGTAAGAATCTAGGCCCTATGAATTAAATATGCTGCTGCTAAATCACTTCAGTCATTTCCAACTCTGTGCGACCCCATAGACGGCAGCCTACCAGGCTCCTCCGCCCATGGGATTTTCCAGGCAAGAGTACTGGAGTGGGTTGCCATTGCCTTCTCCGATGAATTAAATATGGAGCAGGGATCAGCCCTGGGATTTCTTTGGAAGGAATGATGCTAAAGCTGAAATTCCAGTACTTTGGCCACCTCATGTGAAGAATTAAATCATTGGAAAAGACTCTGATGCTGTGAGGGATTGGGGGCAGGAGGAGAAGGGGATGACAGAGGATGAGATGGCTGGATGGCATCACTGACTTGATGGACGTGAGTCTGGGTGAACTCCGGGAGTTGGTGATGGACAAGGAGGCCTGGCGTGCTGCGATTCATGGGGTCGCAAAGAGTCGGACACGACTTAGCGACTGAACTGAACTGATGCTTTAGCAACCAGAAAACAGTATCCTGAGAATGAATTTATTTTTTAAACAAGATATGGAAAACAAAAGGCCAAAACCCACATGAGTTTTAGGAAAAGGAATCTAACACTTCGAGCAGTGATATGCTCTCAGTGTGTACTTTGCTCTCTTACAAGATGATGATTTCCTTGAGAGAAGAAGCTTCAGAGGTAGTGAGTGCTAATCCTTATAATGCAGTCTTGGAAAACTCTGAAAGAAGACAAAAGAATATCCTCCAGTTCCCATTGTAGCCAGTGTGTTTGAGGCAACCTTTAATTTGTGAATTGGAAACGCAAAATGCTATGTATATGTATAGTGTGTCCAGATAAGTAAATCTAAGCTGAGAAAGATGAAAGGAATCACCTTCTGTACAGAAAGTGTGAATTGGAATAGAATTGCTAGTATCTTTTGTTGCAGGGCCTTGCTGACAAGCCCCCAGGGCCCACTTTTGTCATTGTCTCTTCTGGGATTCTGCCGGCTTTCTTTCCTCTTCACAGTTGCCATCTCTTGCTTTTCCCACCTGAGTTCTTTGGGTCTGGCTTTGTAGCCAGCCTCTGAAGACAGTCTTCCAAGATTGCATGCCTTTTATTGCTGCTCTTCAGGACAAATACTCAACTTATTTTCGGGGCTTTTACTTTTTAACATCAAAAGGGAACTGGTAAATTGGGGAATATCAGATTCCTGATGTTACACATTGATAAAAATTAAACAGAACTGGACATGGAACAACAGACTGGTTCCAAATAGGAAAAGGAATACGTCAAAGCTGTATATTGTCACCCTGCTTATTTAATTTATATGCAGAGTACATCATGAGAAACGCTGGGCTGGAGGAAGCACAAGCTGAAATTAAGATTGCCAGGAGAAATATCAATAACCTCAGATATGCAGATGACACCACCTTGATGGCAGAAAGTGAAGAAGAATTAAAGAGCCTCTTGATGAACGTGCAAGAGGAGAGTGAAAAAGTTGGCTTAAAGCTCAACATGCAGAAAACGAAGATCATGGCATCTGGTCCCATCACTTCATGGGAAATAGATGGGGAAACAGTATCAGACTTTATTTTGGGGGGCTCCAGAATCACTGCAGATGGTGATTTTAGCCATGAAATGAAAAGACACTTACTCCTTGGAAGAAAATTTATGACCAACCTAGATACTATATTAAAAACCAGAGATATTACTTTGCCAACGAAGGTCTGTCTGTTCAAGGCTATGGTTTTTCCTGTGGTCATGTATGGATGTGAGAGTTGGGCTGTGAAGAAAGCTGAGCGCTGAAGAATTGATGCTTTTGAACTGTGGTGTTGGAGAAGACTCTTCAGAGTCCATTGGACTGCAAGGAGATCCAACCAGTCCATCCTAAAGGAGGTCAGTCCTGGGTGTTCATTGGAAAGACTGATGTTGAAGCTGAAACTCCAATACTTTGGCTACCTCATGCGAAGAATTGACTCTGGAAAAGACCCTGATTCTGGGAGGGATTGGGGTCAGGAGGAGAAGGGGATGACAGAGGATGAGGTGGCTGGATGGCATCACCAACTCAATGGATATGAGTTTGGGTAAACTCTTGGAGTTGGTGATGGACAGGGAGCCCTGGCTTGCTGTGATTTACGGGGTCGCAAAGAGTCGGACATGACTGAGCGACTGAACTGTTTATCATCAAAAGAGAACTGGTAAATTGGGGAATATCAGATTTCTGATGTTACACATTGATAAAAATTAAAATGTAGGGTTAAATATCTAGTCCTTTTTGTTTTCTGATGAAATAGTCATCAGGTCACTTAATTGGAAATTAGTTTTCCACATATATTGCTCTGTAAAGAAGTGAATGTCTTCGCTCAGGGTTAGGGCATGAAAAACTGTTGCCAGACCCCTCACCTTCTACTGGTCCTTGATGCCTGAGACTGTTCCCTCCAGTTAATCCACCAATTCCCTTTATTCAACTGAGATTCTGCAGATTGCTATAGTAAAAGATATAATATCAAAAAGAATGGAAAAAATCTTTTAACCTTTATGTGATCAGTTGCTGTATTTGGTCAGTATTTCCTGGTTTCCTCAATCTTCTGTGTCCTCTCTGAAACATACAGCTTCTTCGAGGATGGTTCTCTTAGGAAAAAGGACTGTTGCTATGCATACTCACGTGATCCTGATTAGAAGCATTCATTTCATTATGTTATTGAAAAGCAACTTAGAATATATATCAAAAGTTCTCATGATGTACTCTGCATAGAAGTTAAATAAGCAGGGTGACAACATACAGCCTTGACGTACTCCTTTTCCTATTTGAAACCAGTCTGTTGTTCCATGTCCAGTTCTAACTGTTGCTTCCTGACCTGCATACAGATTTCTCAAGAGGCAGGTCAGGTGGTCTGGTATTCCCATCTCTTTCAGAATTTCCCACAGTTTATTGTGGTCGACATGGTCAAAGGCTTTGGCATCGTCAATAAAGCAGAAATAGATGTTTTTCTGGAACTCTCTTGCTTTTTCCATGATCCAGCGGATGTTGGCAATTAAGTAATGCTTAAAATTCTCCAAGCCAGGCTTCAGCAATACGTGGAAAGAGAACTTCCAGATGTTCAAGCTGGTTTTAGACAAGGCAGAAGAACGAGAGATCAAATTGCCAACATCCGCTGGATCATGGAAAATGCAAGAGAGTTCCAGCAAAACATCTATTTCTGCTTTATTGACTACGCTAAAGCCTTTGACTGTGTGGATCACAATAAACTGTGGAAAATTCTGAAAGGTATGGGAATACCAGACCACCTCACCTGCTGCTTGAGAAACCTGTATGCAGGTCAGGAAGAACTGGACATGGAACAACAGACTGGTTCCAAATAGGAAAAGGAGTACGTCAAGGCTGTATATTGTCACCCTGCTTATTTAACTTCTATGCAGAGTACATCATGAGAAACGCTGGGCTGGAGGAAGCACAAGCTGCAATCAAGATTGCTGGGAGAAATATCAATAACCTCAGATATGCAGATGACACCACCCTTATGGCATAACGTGAAGAAGAATTAAAGAGCCTCTTGATGAACGTGAAAGAGGAGAGTGAAAAAGTTGGCTTAAAGGTCACCATGTAGAAAACGAAGATCATGGCATCCAGTCCCATCACTTCATGGCAGAGAGATGGGGACACAGTGGAAACAGTGGCTGACTTTATTTTTGGGGGCTCTAGAATCACTACAGATAGTGATTGCTGCCATGAAATTAAAAGATGCTTACTCCTTGGAAGGAAAGTTATGACCAACTTACACAGCATATTAAAAAGCAGAGACATTACTTTGCTAACAAAGGTCTGTCTAGTGAAGGCTATGGTTTTTCCAGTGGTCATGTATAGATGTGAGAGTTGGCCTATAAAGAAAGCTGGGCGCTGAAGAATTGATGCTTTTGAACTGTGGTGTTGGAGAAGGTTCTTGAGAGTCCCTTGGACTGCAAGGAGATGCAACCAGTCCATTCTAAAGGAGATCAGTCCTAGGTGTTCATTGGACGGACTGATGTTGAAGTTGAAACTCCAATACTTTGGCCACCTGATGCGAAGAGCTGACTCATTGGAAAAGACCCTGGTGCTGGGACAGATTGAGGGCAGGAGGAGAAGGGGACGGCAAAGGATGAGATGGTTGGATGACATTATTGACTCGATCGATATGGATTTGGGTAGACTCTGGGAGTTGGTGATGGGCAGCGAGGCCTGGCGTGCTGCAGTTCATGGGATCACAAAGAGTTGGACATGACTGAGCTACTGAACTGAACTGATATGCTTCTTAATTTATAGTTTCTCCTTCCCTTTCCCATCTTCCTTTTTTCTCGTAACACACTTGCCCTGCAGATTGTCTCAGACTTTATTTTGCTGTTTGCATCCCTGTGATGCTTTTGACCATGTTCCTCTGTCTGTTTTTGTTTTGAAAGAATAGTTCCAAGGCCCTGTAATATCTGCTTGTTACTCTGTATAATTTTAGCAGCCGTCGATCTTTCCCTAGGTCAAGAATTTTATTAGGGGTTTGTAAAGTGGTGATATTCTGTCATTCTTCGTTTCTCAGCTAGAATACTTTATCAACAGAAACTTCCTCATTTTGATTATTGGACAGTTGAGTTACTCTTGTGTTCAGTTTATATAAAAAAGACAGTAAATATGCAACTGTTCTCCTTTGTTAGTTTTTAGGATAATAAATTGATTCATAAGAATCTTTCAAAAGTGACTAATGAGATCTTTCTCCTTTCAGATATCATCATTCTCCTTTCAAGTATCATTATGAAGTCATGGATTTTTATCATATTTTATGTGTTTCAGTCCATTTGCAGTTATTATTTTGTTGTGGCTCAGTCTGTTCTGCTTTTGGCAGTGAGCACCTCTTCAAGATAGCTCCTAAGTGTTTTTGATACTATCCTAGTGGTTTCTGACTGCTTCCTTGCTTTCTGGTATGATCCAACCTCATTTGGTAAAATTCTGCCTCAGAAGTTGAATTATCAGTTTCTTTTGTGAGCGCTGGTTCCTTTTAGTTGGAAGGAATTTTCACGGATTTTTACAGACTGCTCTCTGGGTGCTATGCTTATTGATACTAGGTTAGTAATTGATAGGTCTCTTCAAAGATGGAGCTAGGAAATACTTTTTTAAAAAAAGAAAGTTCAGCATGAGTTTATACTGATAACTTGTAATGAAATATTATTGGAGAGTTTTTATTTAAAATTTTAGAATTTTTGTTTCTTCTCATACCGAAACCTTATGATATACAGACATTACATAATTTCAGAGTAGTATCAGTATCATTACTGAAAGCACTGTAAGGTTTCTTTGTATTTCTTATGTCCTTAGGATGCATTTCACCAAGGATGTGCAGTCAGATTGCTGTGTTTTAGAGTTAAGCACTCCTCTGTTTGGTTTAACTCAATACACAGTGTAGGTTTGTTTTTCATTTTGATTTTGAGGAACGACTTAAAAATATTTTTTTGTTTAAATTTATTTTATAATCATGTTTAACAACTTGATATATATGACAAGGTACATTGAGAGGAGTCTAGTTTCTGGACTGTGTTTGTGCTTAGTCCCTCATTTGTGTCTGACTCTTTGAGACCCAATGGACTGTAGCCTGTTAGGCTCCTGTGTCCGTGGGGATTCTGCAGGCAAGAATACTGGAGTGGGTAGTCATGCCCTCCTTCAGGGGATCTTCCCAACCCAGGGATTGAACTCAGGTCTCCCGAATTTCAGGCAAATTATTTACCATCTGAGCCACCAGGGAAGGCCATGAATACTGGAGTGGATAGCCTATCCTTTCTCCAAGGGATCTTCCCTACCCAGGAATTGAATCAGAGTCTGCAGCTGGATTCTTTACCAGCTGAATCCTAACTTTATTCTTTCCTTCCCTTGGGGGTAGTTGTTTTTTTAAAGCTTTTTGTTTATCCTTCCATTAAAAGTTATAGTAATTGTAGAAAATGTCTATATAATATCTGTGTATAGCTATATATTCTTCCACTCTCTTTTGGTATAGTGTCATACTGTTTGTTTTCTCTACCTTGTTTTTTTTTTTTTTTTTACTTAACAATATATCCTGGCTATTTCATAGTAGCACTTATAGATAATATTCCTCAGAATTTTTTTTTAATTGTGGCAAAATATACATGTTGCACTAGTGGTAAAGAAACTGCCTGCCAATGCAGGAGATGTGGGTTCGAGCCTAGGGTCGGGGAGATCCCCTCGAGGGAGGGCATGGCTTCCCAATCCAGTATTCTTGCCTGGAGAATCCAGTGGACAGTGGAGTGTGACAGGCTACAATCCATAGTGTTGCAAAGAGTTCGACATGACTGAAGTGACTTAGCATGCATGTACACAAAATATATATAACATAAAACTTACCATTTGAATCTTCTCTTGTTTTTTTTTTGGCATGCCATGCAGTTTGTGGGATCTTAATTCCTCAACCAGGGATTCAACCCAGTCCCCAGCAGTGACAGTTCAGAGTCCTAACCATGAAACCACCAAGGAATTCCCCCATTCCAGTCATTTTTAAGTGTGCAGTTCAGTGGCATTAAGTACAGTCACCCTGGTATGTCATTACCACTATCCTTTACTTTTTCAGCTTCTGAAACTGAAACACTACCTACTAAACACTAATTCCCTGTTCTCCCCTCCCCTCAACCTTTGGCAAACACCATTCTACTTTTTTTCTTTCTCTCTGAATTTGACTACTCCAGTACCTCATTTAAGTGAAATCATAAAATATTTGTCCTTTTGTGATCGGCTTATTTCACTTTGTACAATGTCTTCAAGATTCATGCATGTCGTAACAAGTGTCAGGATTTCCTTCCTTTTTAAGACTGAATATTTTGTTGCATATTTATGCCCAACGTTTAGTTTAATCATTCATGCATCAGACGCTTGAGTTCCTTCCACTTTTTGGCTATTATGAATATAGCTGCTGTGAATACAGATGTATAAATATTTGTTCCAGACATTGCTTTAAATTTTTTTTGGTTATTCTCAGAAGTGAAATTTTAGGATAGCATGATAATTCTGTTTAATTTTTTGAGGACCCTCCGAACTGTTTTGTATAGCAGCTGCTCCATTCTACATTTTTGCTAGCGATGCACAAGGGTTCCAGTATCTCTGTATCCTCACCAACACTAGTTATTTTCTGGGTTTTTGTTTTGGAATAATAGCCATTGTATTGGGTACGAACTTGTCCTCATTTTTTAGTTCAGGTCCTACTGCAGGACACTTGCTTTTGAAAGCAGAACTTGCTATTGAGGTCCTTATTCATCTTTGTAGGGCCAGCAGGTAACATAGTACCTAACACATCAGATCAGATGAGGTCAGATCAGTCGCTCAGTCGCGTGCGACTCTTTGCGACCCCATGAACCACAGCACACCAGGCCTCCCTGTCCATCACCAACTCCGGGAGTTCACTCAGACTCATGTCCATCGAATCAGTGATGCCATCCAGCCATCTCATCCTCTGTCATCCCCTTCTCCTCCTGCCCCCAATCCCTCCCAGCATCAGTCTTTTCCAATGAGTCAACTCTTCGCATGAGGTGGCCAAAGTACTGGAGTTTCAGCTTTAGCATCATTCCTTCCAAAGAAATCCCAGGGCTGATCTTTAGGCAGGCAGGGTAGGGAGTTCTGAGATATCATGGAAACAAGCCACAAATATGTTCCCTCAGATATCCACACGTTCTTTCCTCTTAAATGGCAAAATGTGCATTGACTCCTATACTTGCAACAAAGTAAATGATTTTTGGAATAAAAAAAAAAAAAAAAAACTCTTTCTGTGTTAAAAAAAAAAAAAAAATGAAATCCCAGGGCTGATCTCCTTTAGAATGGACTGGTTGGATCTCCTTGTAGTCCAAGGGACTCTGAAGAATCTTCTCCAACACCACAGTTCAAAAGCATCAATTCTTCAGTGCTCAGCTTTCTTCACAGTCCAACTCTCACATCCATACATGACCACAGGAAAAACCATAGCCTTGACTGGACGAACATTTGTTGGTAAAGTAATGTCTCTGCTTTTGAATATGCTATCTAGGTTGGTCATAACTTTCCTTCCAAGGAGTAAGTGTCTTTTAATTTCATGGCTGCAGTCATCATCTGCAGTGATTTTGGAGCCCAGAAAAATAAAGTCTGACACTGTTTCCCCATCTATTTCCCATGAAGTGTTGGGACCCGATGCCATGATCTTCGTTTTCTGAATGTTGAGCTTTAAGCCAACTTTTTCACTCTCCTCTTTCACTCTCATCAAGAGGCTTTTTAGTTCCTCTTCACTTTCTGCCATAAGGGTGGTGTCATCTGCATATCTGAGGTTATTGATATTTCTCCCGGCAATCTTGATTCCAGCTTGTGTGTCTTCCAGGCCAGCGTTTCTCATGATGTACTCTGCATAGAAGTTAAATAAACCGGGTGACAATAAACACCCTTGACGAACTCCTTTCCTATTTGGAACCAGTCATAGGTAACTGCTAAATAAATGTTTGAGTGAGTTAATGAACTTCATAAACTGTGAATTCCAGAAGAGGTGGTTAGTCGTGTAGAGGTTGTAGAGCTGTACCCAAGCACATGATCTCCTGGAATTGTAAGTAGCTGTGAGTTTGTTGGGGTTAGTAATGGTAGTCCTGACAGGAGTACCAGAGATACCACTTTTCTGTGAACACCAGTGTTTTACTTGCCCCCCTTTTTTTTTTTTTTTTGGAGCAGGGAAAGGTCAAAGTGACTTGAAGCTTTCGACAGTATGTGTTTACACTTGTAAGTAGTATAGTAAAGTAAAGGACTAAAACAAACCCGCTTTCTTATCTCTAGACCTCTCATTCTCTTTCTGCCTAAAGAATCATCTCATCTCCATCTTTGCCTGTCAAATTCTAATGGTTATACTTGATGGATCCCTCCAGGCTTCTCTGTCAGTGGGATTTCCCAGGCAAGAATACTGGAGTGGCTTTGCCATTTCCTCCTCCAGGGAATCTCCCTGAGCCAGGGATTGAACCAGAGTCTCCTGCTTGGCAGGTGGATTCTTTACTACTGAGCCACCAGGGAAGCCAAATCTGATACATTAATTAATAGGAAAAAAATAGGAAGAGATAGTAAAATACTATATATGGTATCATCCTGTTTTTGTTGAAGAAAAGAAGTGTATTTATGTTCATGTAGTGTAAGTGATCTGGAAAGATTTTTGTCAAGACCAACAGTGATTGTTCTTGAATTAGCACAGTTTATTGTGTTTTCTGTGTTTTTCATTTAATGTTTGTGTTTTCTGGGTTTTTTTTTTTTTGTAAGAAACACATTGTATTTTTAAAATAGTAAAATTAGTACAGAAACTTTATTTTTAAAAATCCCAGCTGTCCTTTTTTGTCTAGCTCCCAGTTGCAGTGTCTAAGACTTAGTAACTTTTATTAAATATGTTTTTATCTGAATGACTGAAACTTAAGGAAGAACTTGGTAAATGCCATAAATAGGCATATAGTGCTGAGAGGATTCAAAGAGAAAGAAAAGGATCATGTGTGGAAAGGATCAGTTGCAGATGATGTTTGAATTGACCTTGAAAGACAGAGTTTTCTGTTGTTTTGTTTTTAAGAGGATACTATAATTTAATACCTCTTTGTACCCGTGATTAACATTTTGTGGATAGGCATTTGAGGAAATGAAATTTCTTTGATTGTATTTATTCTTTAAACTCATGGCTTATATTTTTAGGATACGTGCATTATCCAGCAGACTGACTTATTATCTTCTATTTGGGTTAGTATTATTACGGTGGTTTTCCCTAAGCAAACAACAGCCTGGTGAAGTGGATTGAAGAGCCTATTGTGTGATAGGGAAAGCAGCCAGGAATTAGGAAACTTCTGAATCGAAAAGTGTGGAAAATACACAAGTAGTGGAGAATTAATTGCATTTAGTGATTTCTGACTTGAAGAAAAAATAAGCTTTTAAAATTTTAATTGATTATCTTGCATTTTAGATCACTTTAAAAGAACGCCTTAAAATGCTTATTGTAAAGTATTAATTGTGATGAATTTGGTTTGTAAAGTTTTATCTTTTGAGTCAGACTATAATTCACAACCATTCATGATACTTGAAATGTTAAAAGTACTTCCTGAAGAAAAGTCAGATTTTATGGGCTACTCCAGGAGCTCCCCTTTGACTTAAGATAAATATACTCCTGTGATAAAGTCATATTTCTGCAAACTAGCTCACTGAACTAATATTGGAAAGTATTTAATATGCTGTCATAAGACATTAACAAAATAAATTTGTAAAAGAAAAGCAAATCTATGGGACTAAAGGTATTTTACAAACATAGAATTTTTTATATATTCTATATAAAGTAATTCTTAAAGTTTTAGACCTTTTCTCTTTAGAATTTTATTCTTACAAAAATGTTTTCAAAGGTCTTATTTTATGTCACTTAAAATTATTCTAAAAAATTGTTTAAAATAATTTCTTACTCTAATTTGGATCTAAAATAGAATGAATACCATTTTTGAATTTTCAAGGCCGTTCCACATTTGGTTTCACATTTAGTAAATTTAGTCATAATATTCCCAAACCCAGTAGGATACAGTTTCTGTGGTTCTCAGACCCTTTGTAGAGTGACAGAGATTGGAATTCTGAATCTCACAAGTCAAATTTTGGCCTTTGACTCTGTTCCCCTTTCACACTCCTTGCTAAGCTTGGGCTGTTGCTATGCTTGAAGGCTTGTCAGCTAGCAGGTTCCTATGGTAACAGGAATGGAAATTTCAAAGAAGAAAGAGAATAGGAGCACAAAGGCTTGGTTGATTTGACTTTGAACAAAAAATAGAAGGTTCCCTGTCTTGCACCTTTGTTGAAGAAACCAGAAATTTAATATTAGAAAGTTATTTTTGAGTTTGTAAACTTCATATACCCTGGTCTTAATTTAGTGAATAAAAGTGCTGCTGCTTAGGGGAGTACTCAGTAAGAATCTTCTAAAAACTTTATCAGCTGAAGATTCTTTTTTCCTCCTTTATAGAGCTTTGAGAGTCTGTGTTCCTTATATATATTCTCAACTTGGCAGTATGCTGGCTAACATTTAATTTTTACTTTGATGAAGTTAAAAATTGTGAAGAGTTCTAATCAGGGCAGTTTGCTTATTTGAAAAATATTAATGTTTTTTGTTTTGACATAATTGTATTGAGGTATGATTTGTATACAGTTAACTGTACCCATTGAACAGTGTTCAGCTTGAGTTTTGACAGAAGTATATATCTGTGAAACCATCATCACTATCAAGATATCATACATTTCCATCACCTCAAAAGCTTCCTAGGGATCTTCCCTGTGGCTCAGACACTAAAGAATCTGCCTGCAATGCAGGAGACCCAGGTTCGATTCCTGGATTGGGAAGATCCTCTGGAGAAGGGAATGGCAATCCACTCCACTATTGTTGCGTGGAGAATCCCATGGACAGAGGAGCCTGGTGAGCCGCAGTCCGTGGGGTCGCACAGAGTCCAACACTACTGAGCGACTAACACTGCTGCTGCTGCTAGGTCGCTTGAGTCATGTCCGACTCTGTGCGACCCCATCGACGGCAGCCCACCAGGCTTCCCCGTCCCTGGGATTCTCCAGGCAACTGACACTACTACGCTGCAAAAACTTCCTGTGCCCATTGTAGTCCACCCCTCTGAGTTGACTCCCTGCAGAAACAGCCACTGATTGGCTTTCTGTCACTGTGGATTAGTGTGTTCATTTTCTAGAGTTTTATATGAATGTACTTTTTTATGTCTGGTTTCTTTCACCCAGAATTGGGATTTAGATTTTAATGCATGTTTTATTTTGCTTCTTAAAAACACCATTCCAGTTGACAATTGACTTTTTCACTTAGTAGTTGATTGAGCACAGGGAATTGAGCAGGGTTCCTGGTGCCCATCAAATAGGCCTTCTGCAGGTTTATTAATTTGTAACTCTTTCCTAATCTGTTTTTAAGCTGTCATTTACTAGGAGCTGTATCCTATTTTATATATTCTTATTTGTATATGTTGTTGTTGTTCGGTTGCTAAGTTGTGTCTGACTCTTTGCAACCCCATGGACCGCAGCATGCCAGGCTTCCCTGTTCTTCACCATCTCCCGGAATTTGCTCAAACTCATCTCCATTGAGTCTGTGATGCCATCCAGTCATCTCATCCTCTGTCATCTCCTTGTCCTCCTGCCCTCAGTCTTTCCCAGCATCAGGGTCTTTTCTAGTGAGTCGGCTCTTCACATCAGGTGGCCAAAGTATTGGAGCTTCAGCATCAGTCCTTGCAGTGAATATTCAGGGTTGATTCCCTTTAGGATTGACTGGACTGGTTTGATCTCCTTAATACTTCTATATATATTAACACCACTTTATAGAGGAAAAGCTGAAATTTAGAGAGGTTACAGAGAACAAACTGGTTAATAAGCTCAAGGGCTCTGGACAAGAATGCCAAGGTTGAACTCTTGGGACTGTCTTTGTAGCTCTGTGATCTTCGGCGAGCTACTTAGCTTTCTGTGTCTTCTTTTCTTCACATTTATTATCAAATGGTATGACTAATGATAGTACCTGCCTTATGGGATTGTTGAGAAGATTAAGTTAGGTGTGTGAAGCACTTACAGCACTGCCCAGCCTGTAGTGAGTGTCCATCAATGCTAGCTGAGCCACAGCACAAGATACTTAGAGCTAGTGAGTGACAGAAGCATACACTTAAAGCCTTATACTCAGTGCAAACAGCACAAAATGGTGATTCAAGTCAGTTTTATAATTCATGATGGGGCTCACAAATGCAGGTTTTACTAACATGGTAACATATCAATATCAGATTAGTTGGTATTGTATAGTTGAGGACTAAGCAAGTTTGAGACTTACTTAAGGCATACATATGCTTGTATGTATGATGTCTGTACATACATCAGCATGTGAATATAATGCATTTTTAAGCTTTGAATTTTTTTTTTTTTTTGGTGGCACTGGGTCTTTGTTGCTGTGCACAGTCTTTCTCTAGTTGTGGTTTAAGAGCTTCTCCGTTGCAGGGGCTTCTCTTGTTTCAGGGTACAGGCTGGAAAGTGCATAGGCTTCAGTAGTCATGGAGCGTGGGCTTAATAGTTGCAACTTGCAGGCTCCAGAGCTCGGGCTCACTAGTTGTGGCCCACTGGCTCAGTTGCCCTGTGGCATGTGGGATCTTCCCAGACCAGGGATTGAACTGGTGTCCCTTGCATTACAAGGTGGATTCTTAACCACTGGACCACCAGGGAATCCCTAAACTTGAAAATAGTTATAGACTCACAGGGAGAAGGCAATGGCAACCCACTCCAGTACTCTTGCCTGGAAAATCCCATGGATGGAGGAGCCTGGTAGGCTGCAGGCCATGGGCTGGCCAAGAGTCAGACACGACTGAGCGACCTCACTTTCACTTTTCCCTTTCATGCATTGGAGAAGGAAATGGCAACCCACTCCAGTGTTCTTGCCTGGAGAATCCCAGGGACAGGGGAGTCTGGTGAGCTGCCATCTATGGGGTCGCACAGGGTTGGATGCGACTGAAGCGACTTAGCAACAGCAGCAGCTCAGGAAATTAAAGGAGTGTAGAAATTCTATATACTGTAGCTAGTTTCACTGGGGGCAGGGGGCTGGGGAACTGTGCCTTGCTATCTTATGTAGCCATTAGTATCAAAACTGGGACCTTGGACTTCCCTAGTGGTCAAGTGGTTAAGCATCCTCCTGCCAGTTTGATACTAGGGGCACCAGTTTGATCCCTGATCCAGGAAGATCCCACATGCTTCGGGACAGCTGAGCCCAGGTACCACAACTACTGAAGCCTCTATTCCCTAGAGTCTGTGTTCTGCAACAAGAGAAGCCGCTGCAATGAGAAGCCCGCACACTGCAACCAGAGAGTAGCCCCCACTCACTGCAGCTAGAGAAAGCCTGCACTCAGCAGTGAAGACCCAGCACAGCCAAATAAATAAATAAAAAGTTTTAAAGGCACAGGTGATCTAAAAAAAAAAAAAAGGAAAGTTATCATAGGTATACTCTTTAGCCCGTTATCATATTTCACCCGTTTTTACATGTACTCATTTTTGTGTCTGTATATGCACATGTCCATGTATTTTTATTGTCTTTGCATTTGTATCACATGTATAAGTTCATGGAGCCATCACTTTGGTTAAGATACTGTGGAAATTCCCTGGCAGTCCAGTGGTTAGGATTCTGTGCTTCCACTGCAGGGGGCACGAGTTCAGATCCCTGGTTGGGGAACTGAGATCCCACAAGACCCCCAGCGTGGCAAAAAGAAAACAAAACCCCAAAATGATACAGAACTGTTTTTATCACCACATCTTTCTTGTGCTTCCTTTCTCCCTACCACTCTTTCCTGTTCCCAGGCAACCACTAATTTGTTTTCTGTCCCTATAATTTTGTCAAGAATGTTATATAAATAGATTCATACAGTGTATAATCTTTTGAGATTGACTTTTTTCGTTTAGCATAATACCTTGAGACCCATCCAAGTTGCTTCATGAACCAGTAGTGACTGTTTTTAATTGCTGAGAAGTATTCCGTTACAGAGATGTTCTGCAGTTTGTTTAATCGTTCACTGAAGGATACTGAGTTGTTTCCAGCTTTTTGCTATTGCAAGTAAAGCTGCTCTGAACATTCATGTACAGGTTTCTGTGCAGACGTAAATTTTCCTTTCATGTAAATAAATGCCCAGGAGTGTGATTGCTGGGTTGCAGGATAAGCATGTATTTGAATTTTTAAGAAACTACTCAGCTATTTTCCATAGAAGTTCTACCATTTTACATTCTACCAGCAGTGTATGAGAGACGTATGTTCTCAGCATTCTTACCACCGTTTGGTATTTTCACTATTTTTTATTCAGCTTTTCTCAGATGATGTGATATCTTACATGATTTCAATTTGCATTTCCCTTATGACTAATAATATTGAACATCTTCATGTGCCATTCATGTATCTTCTTTGATAAAATGTCCGTTCATGTCTATTGTTCATTTTCAGTTGAATTGCTTTTTACTTTTGAGCTTTGAGAGTTCTTTATAGATTCTAGATACAAATCCTTTGTTGGAAATATAGTTTGTAAATAGTTTATTCTAGTCTATAGCTTGCTTTTTCAGCCTTTTAACAAAGTCTAGGAGGCTAGAAGTCTTAAATTTTAACAAAGTCCAGTTTACCAAGTTTTTTTCCTTTTAGGGACTGCATTTTTGGTGTCGTTTCTAAGAATTCTTCAGTGGGTCTGCAAATTCTCTGAAGTTTTATAGCTTTATGTCTCACATGTAAATCTATGATCAATTTTGAGTTAATTTGTATCAAGTGAGTTTCATTTTTTTGCCTGTGAATATCCAATAGCTTAAGCACCATTTGTTGGGAAGGCTATCTATCCTTCCACCATTGAACTGCTTTTGCTTCTTCCTCAAAAATCAGTTATCTGTCCTTGTATAGATTTATATTTGGGTTCTCTATTCTGTCTTGTTGATCTTTGTGCCTATTTCACCACCAATACCACAGTGTCTTGATTTTTGGAGCACCAAAGAATTGATGCTTTTGAACTGTGCTGTTGGAGAAGATGCTTGAGAGCCCCTTGGACTGCAAGGAGATGCAACCAGTCCATTCTAAAGGAGATCAGTCCTGGGTGTTCTTTGGAAGGAATGATGCTAAAGCTGTAACTCCAATACTTTGGCCACCTCATGTGAAGAGTTGACTCATTTGAAAAGACTGATGCTGGGAGGGATTGGGGGACAGGAGGAGATGGGGGACCACAGAGGATGAGACGGTTGGATGGCATCAGCAACTCAATGGACATGAGTTTGAGTAAACTCTGGGAGTTGCTGATGGACAAGGATACCTGGCTTGCTGCAATCCACGGGGTCTCAAAGAGTTGGACACGACTGAGCAACTAAACTGAACTGAATATTAAGTAATCCGGACTTCATAGAATTGGTTTGGATTAGTTCTCTGCTGTTTTCTGGAAGAGATTGTGTAGAATTGGTATCCCTTTAAAATTGTTAGATTTTACCAATGAAAGCATCAGGCCTGAACATCTTTGTTCAGGAGATTTTAAACTACAAATTCAATTTGTTGAATCGTTACAGGACTGTTCATATTATCAGTTTCATCTTGGGTGAGTTTTGGCAGTCTGAGGAATTGGTCTACTTCATCTAAATTGTCTGGTTTATATGCATAGAGTTGTTTGTACTATTACTTAGGTATTTTTAACATTTTTATTGGAAAGTGAAAGTTAGTTTTGGTTGTGCTGGGTTTTCATTGCTGTGTGCAGTCTTTCCCTAGTTGCAGAGTGTGGGGGCTACTCTTTGTTTTAGGCTTTTCATTGTGGTGGCTTCTCTTGTTGCAGAGCCTGGGCTGCAGAGTGTGTGGGCTTCAGTAGTTGTGGCACATGGGCATGTCACTCTGAAGCATGAGGGAATTTCCTGGACCAGGGATTGAACCCATGTCCCCTGCATTGGCAGGCAGATTCTTAACCACTGGGCCACTAGGGAAGTCCTTCCTTATTATATTTTTAATGTCAGTATGGTCTCTAGTGATACCCTCTTTTTCATTCTTGATATTGGTTAAGTTGTGTTTCTCTGTCATTTTAAATCATTTGTACTAGAACCTTATCAATTGTACTAAAGTTTTCAAAGAACCAGCTCTTGGGTTGTGTGATTTTTAAAAAAAATAAAATAAAATAAAATATAAAAAAAAAATTGATTTTCTGATTTCAGTGTCATTGACTTCTCTTCTTTGTTATTTCGTTTCCTTTGCTTGCTTTTGCTTTATTTTGCTCTTTATGGTTATTATGAATAACACTGCTCTGTTATGAACATTCATATGCACATTTTTGCTTCAGTTCAGGTCAGTCGCTCAGCCGTGTCCAACTCTCTGCGACCCCATGGACTGTAGCATGCCAGGCCTCCCTGTCCATCACCAACTGCCAGAGCTTGCTCAAACTTCTGTCCATTTAGTCGGTGATGCCATCCAACCATCTCATCCTCTGTCGTCCCCTTCTCGTCCCGTCTTCAATCTTTCCCAGCATCAAGGTCTTTCCCAGTGAATCAGTTCTTCCCATCAGGTGGCCACAGTTTTGGAGTTTCAGCTTCAGCATCAGTCCTTCCAGTGAATATTCAGGACTGATTTCCTTTATGATAGAGTGGTTTGATCTCCTTGCCGTCCAAGGGACTCTCACGAGTCTTCTTCAACACCACAGTTCAAAAGCCTCAATTCTTTGGCACTCAGCTTTCTTTATAGTTCAATTCTCACATCCATACATGACTACTGGAAAAACTACAGCTTTGATGAGACGGACCTTTGTTGGTAAGTAATGTCTCTGCTTTTTAATATGCCGTCTAAGATGATCATAACTTTTCTTCCAAGGAGCAAGTGTCTTTTAATATCATGGATGCAGTCAGCATCTGCAGTGATTTTGGAGGCCCCCAAAATAGTCTGTCACTGTTTCCATTGTTTTCCTGTCTATTTGCCATGAAGTGATGGGACTGGATGCCGTGATCTTAGTTTTCTGAATGTTGAGTTGTAAGCCAACTTTTTCACTCTCCTCTTTCACTTTTCATCCAGAGGCTCTTTGGTCCTTCTTTGCTTTCTGCCGTAAGGGTCGTGTCATCTGCACGTCTGAGGTTATTGATATTTCTCCCAGCAATCTTGATTCCGGCTTGTGTTTTGTCCAGTCTGGCATTTCACATGATGTACTCTGCATAGAAGTTAAATAAGCAGGATTATTTTTGCTTAGACATGATTTAAAATTATTTGGGGTATATTCCTAGGAGTGGAATTCTGGATCGCGTGGCAGTTTTATGTTTAACTGCTTGAATAGTCACCAGACTGTTCTCCATAGTGGTTGCCTCATTTTACATTCCTATCAGCAAATTTTTTTTGTACCTAGTCCAGCAATCTTACTCTCTTATGTAGTCGATAGTTCATTTATATATAATGCAATTGGTGATGTACTTGGGTTAATATCTGCCATCTTATTATTCGATTTCAGTTTTTCCAAACTGTTTTTCTTTTTCTCTCTCCTGTCTTGACTTCTTTTGTATTATTGTATTTCTCTCTCTGATTACCTAGTTAGTTGTGCATTCTTTTATTGCTTACCCCAGAAATTATGATATGTACTCTTGACTTACAGTATTCTAATACAAATAATAACTTGGATCACTCTCCCATTAGTGTTCCTCTGACTCCTGTCTTTATCATTTTATTATTACACATAATTATTTTGTATTTTATATGTTTCTTCAGGCATTATTTTTTGTTTTTACAGAGAATATTCATTTCTGTTTTCCCACATCTTCCTATTTATTTAGGGGCTTCTAAGAGGCTCAAAGCATTTTATGAAAGAGTTACACATTTCAAAGTTTGTTGATATTTCTAGAAAGCCATTCACATGTAACATATTTATTAAGAATATGGGGTTTACAGTCCTATCTGTAACACTTTGAGTCTCAGTTTCCTCATGGAAATATAGGGAATAATATGTTAAATACAGTAATATCTACCTCATAGGTGGCTGTGAAGATTAAATGAGAAAATAAAGTTAAGCCTCTTACTAGAATGCCATACACAAAGAAAAATTTCATTATTCTGTTGTGGCAAGTACATAATTCCTGAGGTTTAAAAAAGAATTGTTCTTATATTCTGTATTAGAATCATCATTTTGTCTTTTAAACACTGATTTTCAAAAGAACATGTTTCCTTTCCTAAAGTTTCCCCCTTCATTTTTTTCTCTTTCATCCATCTAATCCAATGATCTATGTCCCAAGGAATTTTGATACTAGAACCTGTGTTTCAATAATAGAAATGTGTTACCGTAATAGAAGCAGCTTAGCCAAGACTGTCGAGTTCACCTTAGAGCCATTTGTAGAATTAAAAAAAAATTATTTGTGTAGAAAACAAACAACCCATTATTTCTATTTTCAGCCACAGAAGGCAGCCCATCTGTTGTTTATCTAATCTTGATTCAGAAACATACAAAAGTAGAACAATAACATCATATCTAACTTATAATTTTAGTTTCATTTTCTGATAACAGTGTTTCCCCTTCACCAGACAATAACAGAAGGACCTGACAGAGGAGCACAGAACTAGAGAAACACTGTTGATGTGTTTAAAAGACAAACTAGAGAAGCATTGTTTATGAAAGGACCATAAGGAAATGGGTATGTTTTGCTCTTCCAACATTAATGACAGCAAGTAATTCTCTATGAATATATAGTATATACTACTAATCTTTTTTTTTTCTGCTACTAATCTTTCAAGTTGGTAAGTATCCTGCCTGTGACTTCCTAGCACCAAACTGATTTTTCCTCAACATTGTTCAGTGCCTGTCATAGAGGGAAAGAGGGAGAGTTACTGAAAAAATATTCAAAGTCTCTTATAGGAAAATATTTTGAAATATTATATTTTAGAAGTATAGACTATTAAATTTATTTTAAAAGTATTCATCCTATTATGTACAGGCTGTAAAATGCTATCAAGGGGCACTTTTGGATAAATACTTTAAAATATGTGAGTCATTTTGGCCTGTGTGAAACAGACTAAATAGCCTAAGCCATGAATTCCGTTTTAGTCTTAACTCAGATCAACTGGTGGTGGTGGTGGTGGTGGTGGTCATTCGTTAAGTCGTGTCCGACTCTTTGTGACCCATGAACTGCAGCACGCCAGGCTTCCCTGTCCTTCACTGTCAAAGAGCCCTGTCTTTTTCACTATCCAAGAGCCCTGTCTTTTTGGGCTACTGTTGTAAATCCCGTAGACTAGCTGATAAACAACAGAAAGTTGTTTCTTGTAGTCCTGGAGGCTGGGGAGTCCCAAGATCATCAGCAGGTGCCACGTCTGGTGAGTCATGTTTCCTGGTTCCTAGACTGCCTGCTGCTTCTCCCTGTCCTCGCAGCACGGGAGCCCATTCCTTCCTGGCCTGACCCCTCCCAGAGTGCCTGCCTCCTAGGATCATCACCACGTGCGGGGTGAAGTTTGAGGGCCCATAAACTGTCAGCCCATTGCAGTCCCTAAGTATACTCTGCATTGTTTCAGTCTTTTGAAATAATTCGAGCTTTCCTAATAGCCCACTACATGTTCTTTTTGTTATATGTTCGTTGGGCTCTTGAAAATAATATGTATCAGTGGGAATGCAGTGTTCCGTGTGTATCAGTTACATCAGGTTTGTCACTCATGTAATTCAGCTTCCAGTAGCCACGTTGAGTAAAAGCAGAAGTAGGTGAAATTACCTGTAATATATTTTATTTTAACACACCCCAAATATTATCATTTCAGTGTGTAATCAACATGATAAAACCTAATGCAATAGTTCACGTTCTTTTTTTCATGCTAAGTCTTTAAAATCCAGCGTGTGTTTCAGGCTTGCAGCGCATCTCATTGTAGAGCCAGCCACATTTCAGGTACTTCATGGTTGCAGGTGACTACATACCAGGGAGCCCAGTTCCACGAGAGATGTGTCTTTAACGTCTCCCACTGGGATTATGAACTCGGCTGTTACTCCTTTTCTATTTCTGTCAGTTTTTATGTATTGATATTTTGAGGTTATGTTATTAGGTACATTCAAGTTTAGAATCCTCATCTTCTTGCTAGACTGAACTTGTATCAGTATGAGATGTTCTTTTTTATTGCTAGTAATGCTTCTTTCTTTAGACACTATTTGACAGTGATGTTGCCACATCAGTTTTCTGTCCGTGTTAGCTTGGGTATCTTTTACTTTCACCTGTCTAAAAGACCTTCCATCTTAACATGTACCTCTGAATAGTGTATAGTTTTCACTGGAATCAGTTTGAGTATTGGCTCTGTTTATAATGTTGATATTTCAGTGTGTAGACACCATGTTGCTGTGTGATTTCTGTTTGTCCCACCTAGTCTGTGTTTTTTGCTCTTGCCTTCTTTTAGAAGTATGAAGTGTTTCTCTAGTTCTGTGCTCCTCTGTCAGGTTGTTGGGTGTACATTTGCAGACACAGTGTGTGTTTTACATTCAAGTCTAACTTAGTACTCTTACTGCCTCCCTGACACGACTGTTTCCTCCTTGTCACTGTCACACTTTAAACGGTTAGATATATTTTTGGCATTAACATCATTGTTTTGTAGAGTTAGTATTTACCCTCACAGTTACCTCATTGTTGGTCTTTACTTGTTTTTTATATTTCCATCAGAGACTACTTTTCTTTTTCCCAAAGCACTGCCTTAATATTTTTTTTTAGTTCATGTGTGTGGGTGATGAGTTGTCTCATTTCCATTTGCCCTCAAAGTCTCTATTTTGCTTTCACTTTCGAAGAGAGTTTTTGTTGGATGTAGAATTCCAGGTTGGTGGTTATTTGTTTCTCAGCATTTTACAGATGCCAGTCCATTATCTTCTGACTTCCTTGTTCTTGGAAAGTCAGCTCTCAGTGTTGTTGTGCCGTTAAAAGCCACACCCTTTTTCCTCTGAGTGCTTGAACATTTGCTTCTTGCCTTAGGCACCTGCAGAGCTGCTGAAACCAATGTGTGGTTTTCATTTTTGACTCAATGGTCTGATTCTTGAACCAACTCTTACCACTGTCCCTGTCAGTCAGTTCAGTCGCTCCGTGTCTGACCCGTTGCAACCCCATGGGCTGCAGCACGCCAGGCTTCCCTGTCCATCACCAACTCCTGGAGCTTGCTCAAGCTCATGTCCATCGAGTCGGTGATGCCATCCAACCAGCTCATCCTCTGTCGTCCCCTTCTCCTCCTGCCTTCAGTCTTCCCCATCATCAGGTTCTTTTCCAATGAGTCAGCTCTTTGCATCAGGTGGCCAAAGTATTGGAGCTTCAGCATCAGTCTTTCCAATGAATATTCAGGACTGATTTGCATTAGGATTGACTGACTGATTGGATCTCCTAGTAGTCCATGGGGCTCTCAAGAGTCTTCTCCAACTCCCCAGTTCAGAAGCATTGATTCTTTGGCATTCAGCCTTCTTCATGGGCCAACTCTCACATCCATGCATGACTACTGGAAAAACCATAGCTTTGACTAAATGAACCTTTGTTGGCAGAGTAATGTCTCTGCTTTTTAATATGCTGTCTAGATTTGTCATAGGTTTCCTTCCGAGGAGCAAGCATCTTTTAATTTCACCATCTGCAGGAATTTCGGAGCCCAAGAAAATAAAGTGTGTCACTGTTTCCACTGTTTCCCCATTTATTTGCCATGAAGTGATGGGGCTGGATGCTATGATCTTCATTTTTTGAATGTTGAGTTTTATGCCAGCTTTTTCACTCTCCCCTTTCACTTTCACTAAGAGGCTCTTTAGTTTCAACCCCTGGAGGCATTTCTTATTCCCCTTTCTGTCTTTTCTCCACCATGAGGGTCCCCATTTATAGTTTTTAACAACATAGTTTAACAACAGATTCCTTCAATACATTCTATCCCTTTTCCCTCTTATATATATATTGTAACCGATCCGTTCTTCAGTTCACTGATCGTCTCTTCAGCTACGTCCAATCTGATGTTAAGGCCAGAGACTGAGTTCTTAAATTCAGTCACTGTTATTGTAAAGTTCTAGATTGGTTTTGATTCTCAGAAATTTTTCCTTTTGTCAAGTATATTTTTGAACAGGTGACATTTGCATCTGATACCTCTAGCATACCTCTGATACGCTGATATATATCTCATACCTCTGGATCTGGTTCAGTTCTTTTTCTCTTGGTCCTGTTTGTTGTTACACCCTCTTTTGCTTCTTTGGTTGCATGTTGGACATTATGTTTGGAAAACCCTAGAGGTTCTGAGTGATGCTGCCTTCTCCAGAGTTTCCTCTGACGCAGACCTCCAGTGGGGACAGAGCTGTCTGTTCACTCAGGGCCTGAGGGACTTGAGGCTTGGGGGTCCTTTTAAGCTCAGTCTCAGCAGCCTTCACCCACCTTCCCCCCCGACCCCAGGGAGGAGCTTTCCAGCGTCTCCAGTGTCTGGAAGCCTGGGGTGCCTCCCAGGGCCCCGCGTTCTCGGCAGGTCCTGAAGCCCACCGTCTCTCCTGAGCACCACGAGGTGACTGATAGTCAGCGCTCAGCCGGTTTGGGCAGAGTGTTGGGTACGTTTTCTGACATCCGGACTGACTCGTCAGGCCTGCACTTGACTTTTTGTCTCCACAGCCCAAGGAACCCTCCAGAGCTGTGTTAGCCAGCCCCCTCTGCTTGACTTTTTCCCTTCCTTTTCTTCACAGAGTCAGCTTTGCTCAGATGCCCCGAGGAAACGAGCGGCCCTCTCAGTCTCCAGCTCCCTCACCGAGCTTCGCTTTTGTTTGAAATCTTGGATTGTGGCTGCCTAAGGACCTCTTTTAAACCTTATTTAGCTTTTCTAGCTCTTGGTAGGCTGACCTACAAGATGCTTGCGTCTGTCACTGGAAGTGGAGACACCCTGGGGGAGGGGGGGTCTTCTGTCATCTGAAGCCACATGTAACAGTCACAGTAATTGTCTTGATCAAGTTTATTTGATACCAGGGAAAACAAGAACCAGGGGTCCTTGCTTGGTACCCATGGTTGTGTTTCTGGTCAGAGTCCCCAGCTTGCCTGGGCTGTTTCAGTGCCACGTGAACTTGGGAAGGAGGTGGAGCAGGCGGCCCACGCGGCCTGGAGACAGAGGAGCCGGTCTCCCCTCTGCCCTTGCCCCTGGCGGCCCAGGGCAGGCCTTGCAATGCCGGGCTGCTGGTGGTGGAGGCCAAGGCTGAGGAGGGAGGGGTTACGTGACCTGTATTCTGTGACATGGTCACATGTGGGTTTTCTTTTTCAGTTTGAAAAAATGACTGCTTTTAGTCTTCCCTCCAGTTTCACTTTAAGGTGGAAAATGAAGATTTTATTCGTAAAGTTGAGCACAGTGACCTTACAGTCTTTTTGAAAGCAACAGTGATGTTTTAAGAACCACATCTCAGAGAACTCCAGTAGATAAAGCTAAAAAAAGAGAAACGTGTTCAGGGTGAACTGGGGCAGGACCCCAAACTGTACCCTGTCTCTCCCAGAGTTGTAATTGCTGAGGATGGGTGGATATAGGACCCCAAGCA